>NW_028017245.1:0-721 GCF_054177405.1 Leptonychotes weddellii
TTTTTTTAAGATTTTATTTATTTATTTGACAGAGAGAGACATAGTGAGAGCAGGAACACAAGCAGGGGGAGTGGGAGAGGGAGAAGCAGGCTTCCCGCGGAGCAGGGAGCCCGATGTGGGACTCGATCCCAGGACCCTGGGATCATGACCTGAGCCGAAGGCAGACACTTAACGACTGAGCCACCCAGGTGCCCGAAAATTCAGAATTCTGAAACATATTTGGCATCAAGGGTTTCTAAAACAATAATTATATTCATTTTTTCTGTCAAAATGACAATTCTACCATTTTCTATCTGTGAAAATTAGTTACTTAACTTTGACTTTACTAAAGGTAATAATCTGTAAAATTAGAATACAATAATTCTTACAACAGAGGATCATTGTGAAGAAGAGGAAATAATGTACAAACTTTAAATAATTCATGATGTATGAAAATGTTTAAATCACATTTTTTACACTGTTCTTTCTCTTTTTCCTTCCAGTCTTTCACTATTCTATGCCATATTGCATAAATAAAAATAATTCAAAGATTTATCATTTTTCTCTATTTATGAAGTCTAAACTACACTATTACTATCCTAGGTTCTAATATACATATTTATGCTTGCAGAATGCCAATATAAACTATAGCTTCTTCCCATTAGCAAATTTTATAATGTCCAACTAATCAAGGCATAATTGATCATGTAATTAAAAAAATGGTAGAAGGATTATGTGATGA
>NW_028017246.1:0-721 GCF_054177405.1 Leptonychotes weddellii
GCTGAGTGTAGAGCTCCACACAGGGCTGGATCTCGTGACCCCGAGATCAGGACCTGAGCTGAAACCAAGAGTCGCATGCTTAACCAGCTGCACCACCCAGACTCCACTATGTCGTCACTTTGAAGGAACCATAAAGGAAACGCATCAAGGTATTCGGATTTAAACTCTTAAGCACAAGAGTCAAATTTCTCTCGCGATCCCTCATTAAGTGTTAAAACAAATATTCTCCTAGTATTTAGTTTACCCTCTGTGAAGAAAACATGTGGGTTTTTTCAAACTACATTAGAGAATAAGACTCTATTTTGTGTCCAGAATTGTCCTACAAATGTATCATTAATGTAGACGACTATTTTGGCAATGGATTCATCATTTTTTGAAGCGGACAAAAGCCAGGATAATTAGCAAATTTACTGGATGTCAGCATCCAAATGACCTTAATAGGCAGTGGCAAAGCCAACATGATGATTAATGAGGATAAAATCCCCACTACTGGTTTAGGAAAGGGGGGAAAAAAAACAGAGGTTTTTTTTGTACCTAGTTGTTAAACAAAACAAAACAAAACTATGATATTTCTATCTTTGCAATGCAGGAACCCAGATGGGCAGGGCTAGGTCAGGGCCACTGAGGCTGCCCGAGAGACACTAAGAGGGTATTAGAAGGTCAAGCCAAGGAGTTCTAAACTCCAGATAGTCTGTCCAAGAAATGCTCAATGAAATCAGGA
>NW_028017247.1:0-721 GCF_054177405.1 Leptonychotes weddellii
GTCTCTTCCCTGTCTGGGCATCCTGACTCCAGCTTCCCACAGGTTTTTGGCCGTCTCTGTCTCTATCCCTGGGGGTCCCCCTACACCGCTTGATCTCCAGGTAAGTGGCCCAGTGTCTCCTACCCACCTCTGCTGCCACCCCCGCCCCATACATGCTCTTTATTCCGATTACACACGGGCCTCACCTCTCTATTCTAGGTTCTTTATTGCCACGGACCAGACTTGGGGTCATCATGGGTGCTTGAGGGCAGCAGGGATGTGACGCAGAGGAGATATAAGGGATACATTTGTTAGATGCAGGAAGAAAAGAAGGATGGATGTGGCATGCATGGGTAATGGCTGAGAGAGATGAGAAGGGGGTGAAGGACAGTTCAGCTGAGCGAATGGTTACTCCTGCTTTTGCTTTCTCCTCCCCCACTCCACTCTCTTCTTTCCTTCAGTGTCTTTGAGCTGCAACAGCTGGTTGAGGGACACCAACAACCCTACCTCCTTCGCTGGGACCAGTCGCAAAGTAAGTGTGCCGTGCTCTTCCAGCCTTAGATTCACCCTTCTGGGGCCAACTTCTCATGCCACCAGCTCCAAGGCCTCAAGCCTGGGCAATTTAGAGGCTGCCTGGTGTCCTGAAGGGAGCTCTAGACTAAGACCTGGTGCATTCAAATTATAGCTGCATGCCCCAATGAAATTCACATTGTCCCTGTGTAAAATGAGGCTGACAATACCT
>NW_028017248.1:0-721 GCF_054177405.1 Leptonychotes weddellii
GGAAGAATGAAGCGGGGGAAATCGGAGGGGTAGACGAACCATGAGAGACGATGGACTCTGAAAAACAAACTGAGGGTTCTAGAGGGGAGGGGGGTGGGAGGATGGGTTGGCCTGGTGGTGGGTATTGAGGAGGGCACATTCTGCATGGAGCACTGGGTGTTATGCACAAACAATGAATCATGGAACACTTCATCTAAAATTAATGATGTCATGTATGGGGATTAACATAAGAATAAAAAAAAAAAAACCGAAAAAATGGTCAGAAACCAAGGGAGTAGCCAAATGAAAGTCAAAATCATTTCATGGGAATGCTTTTGGACTCTGCCGTTGGGAGAGCGGACACTGGACACTCATCATTACGCCACTGGACTCCTACATCCACCACCACTTAAATAATCACTGGCCATCTTGGCATCTCTGTACCATACCTTCAAGGGTCAAAGTTCTATGGTCAATTAGTCTCTGACAAAAGAGGCAAGACTATGCAACAGCAAAAAGACAGTCTCTTCAATAAACGGTGCTGGGAAAACTGGACAGCTACATGCAAAAGAACAAAACTGGGCCAATCTCTTATATCATACACAAAAATAAACTCAAAATAAAGACCTAAAATAAGACACAAAGCCATAAAACTCCTAGAAGAAAACATAGGATATTGAGAAAAAGCAACCTGAATGCATGACTGGTGGAAACATAAACCAGTGCAACCACTATGGAAACC
>NW_028017249.1:0-721 GCF_054177405.1 Leptonychotes weddellii
AGGGAAAAACAACTCAGAATTCATGAAAAGAGATTCAGAGAAATAAGTGACACCATGAAGCATTCCAATGTCAGAATTATTGGAATCCCAGAGGGGGTAGAGAGACAGGACTAGAAGATGTATTTGAGCAAATCGTAGCTGAGAACTTCCCTAATCTGGGGAATGAAACAAACATTTGTGTCCTAGAGGCAGAGAGGACCCCTCCCAAGATTAAGGAAAACAGGTCAACACCCCAGCATGTAATAGTAAAACTCCCAAATCTTAGAACTAAGGAAACCATCTTAAGGGCAGTTGGGGGAAGAGATTCTTTACGTACAGAGGGAGGAACATCAGAATAACATGAGACCTATCCACAGAGACCTGGCAAGCCAGAAAGGTCTGGCAAGATATATTCAAGGTACTAAACAAAAAGAACATGCAGCCAAGAATACTTTATCTGGCAAGGCTTTCATTTAGAATGGATGGAGAGATGCAGAGCCTCCAAGACTGGCAGAAACTGAAAGAATATGTGACCACTAAGCCGGCCCTGCAAGAAATATTAAAGGAGGTTCTATAAAAGGAGAAAGACCCCAAGAGTGATCTACAACAGAAATTTACAGGGACAATCTATAAAAACAAGGTCCTCACAGGCAACATGATGACAATTAATTCATATCTTTCAATAATCACTCAACATGAATGGCCTAAATGCTTCCATAAAATGGCAGAGGATTGCAGATTG
>NW_028017250.1:0-721 GCF_054177405.1 Leptonychotes weddellii
TTCACACTGTTGTGCAAACACATCACCGTCATCTACCTCCAGGACTCTTTCCATCTCTAAAACTGAAGCTCTCTACCCATGACACAGCTCCCAATCCCCACTCCCCCCTTCTCCCAGCCACCAGCAACTGCCTTGATTTTCCTGTCTCTGAACTTGACTACTCTAAGTACCTCATGTAAATGCAATCACACAGCATTTGTCCTTTGGTGTCTGGCTTGTTTCACTTAATATAATGTCCTCAGGGTTCATTCATGCTGTAGCCTGTGTCTGAACTTCCTTCCTTTTTAAGGCTGAATAATATTCTGTTGTATGTAGATAACACATTTTGTCTCTCCACTGGTTGCTTCCACCTTTTGGTTATTGTGAGTAATGCTGCTATGGACACAGATGCACAAATCTCTGTTTTGAGTCTCAGCTTTCAATTCTTTTGGGTTTATTCTCAGAAGTGGAATTACTGGATCATTTGGTAGTTCTATTTTTAATTTTTTGAGGGTTCACCATATTGGTTTCCATATCGGCTGCACGATTTTGCATTCCTACCAGCAATGCACAGGCTTTCAGTTTCTCCACATCCTGGTGAGTCCTTGTTACTTTCTGTTTTTGTTTGTTTGTTTTGATAGTAGCCATCCTAATGGGTATGAGGTGGCTGCTGCCCATCCCTTCCCACCCCCATGCCTTGCCTTCCCTTCTCTTCCAATCCCATCCCATCCCATCCCTTCCC
>NW_028017251.1:0-721 GCF_054177405.1 Leptonychotes weddellii
TTGTGGGTTGGGGTTTGGTAATATCTGTTAAAGTTGAATATCCAAACTATTTAATGACAATCCACTCCCAAATATAGAGACAGCAGATTTTTTTTTTAATTTATTTGAGAGAGAGAGCAGGAGTTGAGAGGAGAGGGACAGGTAGAAGCTGGCTCCCTGCTGAGCAGGAAGCCCGATGCGGGGCTCGATCCCAGGACCCCGGGATCATGTCCCGAGCCAAAGGCAGACGCTCAACCATCTGAGCCACCCAGGCGCCCCTCGACAGCAGGTATTTATACATGCTTCATTAAAAGACAAATTATAGATTTTACACGCCAGTACTAGTCATGACAGTCATAGACTTAGAACCATCCACTCGCCTATTAATAGTAGAATGCTGCAGTCAATTGATAGTCACATAATGGAAATGGATCCATCCAACTCTAATGAATGGTGCACTACAACGTGCAGTAATACAAATAAATTCACAAGCAATAGATGGAAAGAAAAAAATTGCCAATTACAAAAGAGTTCCAGTCAGTGCCCACTGCCTGACTGTGTTTACATAAACTACAAAAACCAGGACAGGAATCCATTGCCTTACGTGTTAAAGGGGTGCTGAGCTTTGTGGAAAGTTACTGAGGAGCACAAGGGGAACTTTATTTTATTTTATTTTAGATTTTATTTATTTATTTGACAGAGAGAGACACAGCGAGAGAGGGAACGAGAAGCAGGCTTCCTG
>NW_028017252.1:0-721 GCF_054177405.1 Leptonychotes weddellii
GTATGTTATATTTTCCATTTTATTTTTGAATGCAGGCTGTGACCCACTAAATTGATTTCATGACCCCAAAAATAGGTTGCATCCTACAGTTTAGGAATCACTGAACCAGACCATGTGAGAAATTTTCAGAAATTGTGTTAAAATTTATTAATTATCCTCACCCAGTATTAGTTTAGATGACTTAGCTGATTGGCCTCCAAGGAAAACTCAAGACTCCTACCCTCTCATTCTTACCCACTCCTCTTCCAAGAAGGAGGGTCCATCTCTGGATTGATCTAATTCCAGGACAAGGCATTAGGACTCAGTCTAGTGAGTGGAACATCCTAAGGTTTGGGGTGGTTGAGCACAAAGAGAAGAGGCACTTCCCCTGGGAAGGGCTGAGACAGGCAACAGAACACCTCCTCCTTCGCTCTAACTCTCTCAGCAATTTCCCTCTGCTCTTCTCTCTGCTGGGGGATATTTTGGGTAATTCTTCCACACATTGGGGTGGCAAAATCCAATGGAAGCAGGCAAAGTAGTTCTTTCAGCCCACTTGAGCCTTAGACATCAGCAGGGCCAGAGTAAGTATTATATCTTAATGTGGTGATGAAGTTCCTAAGAATTCTCAGTAATGCTATAAACTACTGTTCTCAAACCGACAAAAATTCCAGTGATTTTTTTAAGATTTTATTTATTTATTTGAGAGAGAGTGAGAGCTAAAGAGAGAGAGAGAGAAGGCATA
>NW_028017253.1:0-11304 GCF_054177405.1 Leptonychotes weddellii
CTATCCTCCCGAATATCGCCTCGGATTCACTTCTCCGCACGTCCTACCTTCCAGAAAGTGGTCGCTTTTCTGATGAGAGAGTTGTTGGTATTCTTTTCTTCGATCTCCTTTTGAGTTTGTAGGTGTTCAGAATGGTTTGATCCCTATCCAGCTGAATTCCTGAGAGGAGACGAAATCCAGGTCTCCTACTCCTCCGCCACCTTGCTCCGCCTCCTATATATATATATTTTTTAAAGATTTTATTTATTTATTTGACAGAGAGAGGCACAGCGAGAAAGGGAACAACAAGCAGGGGGAGTGGGAGAGGGAGAAGCAGGCTTCCCGCAGAGCTGGGAGCCCGATGTGGGGCTCGATCCCAGGACCCTGGGATCATGACTTGAGCCAAAGGCAGACGCTCAACGACTGAGCCACCGAGGCACCCCATATCTCTTATATTTATTAACATATATACCATTTCTGGTGTTTATCATTTTGTGTAGATCCAAATTTCTATTTGGTATCATATTATAACTTCAATACCTTCCCTTATCATTTCTTTTGGTACAGGTCTGCTGACAGTGAATTCTTCTAGCATTTGTGAAAATGTCATTATTTTGTCTTCAGTTTTAAAAGATGAATTTTGCTGCTTAGAGAATTCTAAACTGACAGTTTATTACAGTATTTAAAGATGTTGCTCCATTGCGATTTGGCTTACATAGTTTCTGACAAGTAGACTGCTGTCATGTATCTTTTTCTCCTGGCTGTTTTAGTTTTTATCACGGGTTGTCAGCAATTCATTATCCTGTATTTTGTGTGGACTTCTTTATGTTTATTCTGCATGGAGTTTATTGTACTTCTTCATTGTGTGAAGGTTTTTTTGTTGTTGTTGTTATTTCTTTCCTTGACTCTTAATACATGCATGTTACTCTGTTTTATTTTGTCCCATGGGTCACTGATGCTTTATTCATATTTCAGGCTTCTTTTGGTGTTTCATTTTGGGTAGTTTTTATTGCTGTGTCTTCAAGTTTACCAATCTTTTCTTCTGCACTTAAAAAAAAAAAGATTTATTTATTTATTTGGTGGGGGAGGCGCAGAGGGAGAAGGAGAGAGAATCTCAAGCAGACTCCCTGCTGAGCGCTATTCCCCATGTTGGGCTCGATCGACCCTGAGATCATGACCTGAGTCAAAATCAACAGTTGGTCACTTAACAGACTGAGCCACCCAGGCACCCCAGATATATCTTTTATCCCACGATGGTATTTTGGGAGGACTCTTTTTTTTTTAAGATTTTATTTATTTATATGAGAGAGAGAGTGCGTGCAGAAGTGGGGGGAGGGGCAGAAGGAGAGGGGGAAACAGACGCCCCACTGAGTATGGAGCCCCACATGGGGCTTGATCCCAGGACCCTGAGATTATGACCCAAACCAAAGGCAGGCGCTTAACCGACTGAGCCACCCAGGTGCCCCTGGGAGGACTTTTTAAAATATCTTCCCTTTCTCTTTTCACCACGATCATATTCTACTTTCTCGAATATGTAGAGCATATTTATAATAGCTATTTTAGTATCCTTATTTATTAGCTTTATCATCTCTATTGCTTCTGGGTCTGTTTCTATTGATTGATTTTTCTCTTGGTTATGGATCATATTTTCTGGTTTCTTTGCTGTCTCATTATTTCTGATTGGGTGCTGGACATTATGAATTTTATGTTATTGCTGTAATTTGTTTTATTCCTTTAGTGTTGGATATTTTTCTGGAATGCCATTATTTAGAATCACTTGGATCCTTTTACTGTTTATTGTTAAGCTTTGTTTGGGCAAGACCAGAGCAGCTTTTATTCTAGGGCTAAATTACTCCCACCCCCCCTCCCCCCCTTTTAGAATTCTATCTGGTGCCACATGTATTGTAAGATCTTTTCACTCTGGCTGGTAGGAGTCAATTTTTTTTTTCTTATTATTTTCTGGTGGCCTTTCCCCAGCCTTGGGTAGTTCTCACACATACACAGATTGGTACTCAACCAATACTCAAGGTGACCCACTGCGGGTTTCCAGAGCTCTCTGTGCCTCTCCCTCTTCCAGTATTCCACCTTGGAAAATTCTGGTTGCCTTGTCTCCTAAACTTGGATTTCTGTTTCCTTACCTTCATGAATCAACTGGCGTCTGTTTCCCCTCCCTGTGTTGAGGACTGAAAAGTGCCTCTAGGCACAAGACTAGTGTAATTATAAAACTTCCCTTTTTTTCCCTTCTCAGGTATCACACACAGTCTTGTGTTGTTTGATGTCTGGAAAACCAGTGTTCCATTAATTTTGCCCAGATTTCTAGTTATTTCTATTTATTAAGGCAGGATGGTAGATCTGATACTTGTTACTCAATCTTGACTAAAACTGGAACTCTTTTTGAATCCTCCTGGTTGGAACCATTTTCAGAGGAAGTGAGGGACTCTATATTAGTAACCAGTTGGTAACCAGTTCAAATTTCTGAGTTTCTCTAGCTCATTTCTGTTGAAATCTTTACTAGAACAGTTAGTATTTGACCATAAAAACATTTTTGAAATATTTAATGACAGGGGAATGTAGGTGGGGTAGTATCACAAGGCATTAACTCTTTCAGCTGAATACATACACATTCCAGAATCTCAGTCAACCTTAATTTCATTTGCTTACAGCCAAAATTAAGAGTTTTCTGCATTCAGGCTCATTTATGTGGGTGAGGTCATGGCTGGTTGGCAAACTCTTACCTTACTAAGAAGCCTGTGTGAGCTCACCATGTGTACCTACTTCTGGAGCTTAGCTTTTACTACTTTCAGGCCAGGTGGGCTGACAACTTTCTTACTGAAATATTGGAAATAATCTTCATGGGTAGCTCTTTAAAGGACATTTTGAATAAAAGGACCAATTTAGCAAGCAATTAAAAACTAATTAGAATCTATGCATTATTTTCATGGGAAGCATAATACATTGCAGTTACTTGTGAATGTTCTTGCAAAATCAAGTATCCTTAATTTATAGTTGGCCCTTGAGCTAGAGGCAGCTCTCTAGATGATAGCTGGTGATATTTTCCATCAAGGCTTTTAGGAACTCACACACTGTTTTATTTTAGATCTCTAAAAAACTTTCTGAAGGTGTTAGGCATACTAATAGTGATGTGGCTTTTAGTACATTAATAAAGTGCTCCAGTACTTAGCTTTTCTTCAGTGCTTACAAGGTACCAAATGAGCTGCAAGGAAGATGAGCAGACAGTTTAACACTTTCTAAAGTAATATTAAGCTTTATAGCACTAGAAATCTATTTAATTCCCTGTCATTGCTTCTAAAACGCATTTCAAATCTTTTGTCATTGGTAGAATGCTCAGAGTCATTGGAGAATGATTTTTGACTTGGTGTTTATATCCAAAATTTGCTAGTGAGACAAATCCTCTCTGGTGCTGGAGGAAATTAACATTTTGGCTTTTCAACATAGTATTGATATTAGGTTAGAGTTTATGGTTCCCTAGGGTCTTTTAATCTTACGGGTTTAGAAGGGCTAACAGATTTCATACCCCTTGTTTTTGGAAAGTCACATTGTCTTGGTCACAGAGTTTTCCTCTAAATCCAATTTTCTGTTCTTTTAAATAACCATTCTGTTAAGCCAAGTCTCTGTAATTCCATATTACATAGCTGTTGTCCCTTAATTTCAAAAGCAGAATCAACGGCTGTAATTCTTTTTTTAATCAGTGTAAAACGTGTATGTCCAGACTGTAATTGACTATTCAGCGATTGACAGGGGAGGGTTCTGCTTGGCTCTGTGGAATGTAATGACTAATTTGCTGATGGCGTTATTCTGTGGTGGGGGAAGGGTGGAATTCTGCTCTGTAGGACACTATACAGAAAAGCTTTTCTGGAGGGGAGGCTGATAGGAACTGGTAATGTTAGACGTGTGTTTACACTATTAAATTAACTGCATAATGTCCTATGGAAAGATCTGAGAATATTAAAGCAAATATTGACAGTAGTAAAGCTAAGTCATTTCCCCCAAGATAGAAATGTTGGTTTACAGGTATTTTTCTATAGCACGTGTTAGGGTACCTAGTAGCTTGAGGAAAGAGATTGGATCTCTTTTCACACCCAATTTTTGAAGACTTAAGGACGTGGAAATGGCAGGAGTATAGGAGGCTCTCAGAAGATACTATTTTAGAGATTGTTAAAATGTCTGAATATCTCATGTCTATCCAGCACTTTTGCTTAAGAGAGTCTAAGGATAATTTCCTTAGAACATGAAGCTAGAATTATTTCAGATTTGTCACTCATGGGGTTGGTTATGAATGCATGTGAGTCTGAATCTCCCATTATTGGTCTAGCCATTTTTAGAGACCACACAAGTAGGGACATTTTTTCAGCCCCTTTTATGTTCCGTTTCCATACAAGCTTAATAAAATGACACCAGGCAAGAGCATTAGGTGATGCACTTGGTTTGGAATCACCTTGTGTACTTAAAAAAAACCCCAACCTTATACTTACGTGCCCACATCCCCCCCAAATTCTGAATTAACTGGTCTAGAGTCTGTTCAGGCATAGATAATTTTTAAAAACACCCCAGGAGATTCTGATGTGCTGGAAGGAATAACCACTGGTGTGAGGAAGGTAGGCAATGGGAATAGTATCTTAATACTGTTTAGAGAATGAGGGTGGTGGGCTGTGCCCTGTATTATTTCTTAACACTGTGTTTTGTGTTCTGCAGAAGTGATGGGTCTGATTAATATTAAAGCCTAGAAACAGATCTGCTAATCCTCAATCTAACTCTTCCACAGTTGGTGCTTTGTTGCCTGGTGGCCATGTTTGCAGAGTCCAGAACCCAATATCTAGAATTGTGTGAAAATTCCTTTTTCCTGACTTCCACTACCTGACTGTGAGCATGTGAATGACCCATCTGAATGTTTTCTCATTTGAGGAATGGGTATAATACAGCATTGCTCATGTGCTTTTCCATAATAATGTCAGTATCCACCCAGTGACTTACCTGGAGAGTGCTCTGTATAAGGCACGCTGCTGGGCATTGTCAGAACATGAAGCATGTGTAAGACCTAGCTCCTGCTTTCAAGGAGCTTTTGTCAGTGGAGAAACACCTAGAAAAAAGTCACATACTATTCCACATTAAGTTCGAAATGATCAATTAAAAGTATACAGAGGAGGAGAGGGCACTGAAGACTGGGTGGCAGGATGACCAGCTCAGCCAGGTTTGCCGGGGACTTTCCTGGTTTTCCCACTGAAGGTTTCATGTCCCGAGAAATGCTTCTGTCCTCAGCAGAACAGGAAAGTTCATCACCCTGCTGTTGCTAAGGCTTGGCAGTGACTGGAATGTGTCTTGAAGAGGCATTTTAGGTGTTGGTAAAAAGAAAGTGCCTCGCTACTATATCTTGACATCCCCCTGCTCCCCTGCTCCCATGACCCAGCAATTTTAATCCCAGCTGTAGACCCACAAGAAATTATTTCATAGCAGCATTGTTCATACTAGCCCCAAACAGCAAACAACCCAAGTGTCTACCAACAGGAGGATGGATGTACACTTGTGGTATATTCATAGGCTAGATTATTACATAACAATGACATGGGTGAATTTCTCAGGTGTAATGTTGTGTGAAAGAAGCCAGACATAAAAAATATCAGGATCTATGTGATTCCATTTATAGGAAGTTAAAAAATAAGATCTATATGATTCCATTTACAGGAAGTTAATCTATATGATAGAAGAGTGATTGGCTACCTTTGTGGGCCTCTTTAGAAATGGGCTTGAGGGAGGTCTCTGGTGTGTTGGAGAGGTTCTGGGTAGTTGATCTGGGTGGTGTGTGCATATATATAAATTCATCGAGCTGTTGACTTAAGATTTGTGCACTTTATTGAATATATTTCTCAAAAACAATTGTTTGAAGGCTGCCATTTATTGAGCACATTACTATATGTGCCCTGCACTGTGTTAAGCATTTTAATCCTCACAGCAATCCTGTCAATGTAGGTATTGGCCATATTATGGAACAGGCCCAGAAAAGGTGAGGGAATTTCTCTTGACCACTATGGAAGTATTTCTCAAAGGGTGTTTCAAGGAATACCAGTTCTGTAGGTGTTATCTGTGGAAAGGGCTTGGGGGAAGTAAGTTTGGAGAACCTGGGCTTGAAAGGTTTCAGTGTACCTCTCTACCTCGGGATTAACATGCTGGCGTGCACAGTCATTTCCCAAGGGTGGAAGTGAGGGGCAGGTGGAGTGAGCAACATTTCCCAAGCTTACTTGGTCACAGGTTTTTCTTGGTGGCAGGGAGAAGAATTAGTGGACTTTTGGAAACACTTCCATCTCCATTTAAGCAGAGGCCCTCCCTGGGAGAACTCTCTTGGCTGCAGTGCTGGAAGCTTCACTATGGCCTCAGGGTGAGTCAAAAAGGCCTCAAGCTGGAGAGTGTAGCTGTAACAAGGGTACAATCTATAGCAATGGCACTGGGGAGCCTCAAATATCAAGTAAATCTCTAAAATACATTTCACCTTTTTTTTTATTATGTTATGTTAATCACCATACATTACATCATTACTTTTTGATGTAGTGTTCCAGGATTCATTGTTTGCGTATAACACCCAGGGCTCCATGCAGTACGTGCTCTCTTTAACACCCATCACCAGGCTAATGCATCCCCCCAGTAAGTTTCACTTTTAATCTCAAAGGTCATGCAGGCCCTATTATATCTTAAATTACTACATCTGATTTTTTCTGTTTTTGAGGCTTGATTTTTTTCATTACCATTTAACTCATTCTCAAAAATCACCAGTTTTCTTAAGAAATGGACCCCTGAACTTGCTCCAGAGCTGCCATCCCCCTGGGCAGGGTGGATGGGAAAGGTACCAGGAAGTTCTGGGGGCAAATCTTACTTCACTAACACTGACAAGCAGCAGAGTTTTGGGGGCCAGGATGTGGGGCCAGGATGAAGGCCACTTGTGCAAGATTCTTTTGGCCTTTCTCAAGGTGATTCATTAGTCAACTCACCTTCAGAGCTGCTTGGTGACAAAGTTGGCCCTCTGGGAAGGTTATGAAGAATGGAGCTCACAGTTTTTAGTGGGAAACAATTTAGTTTAGTGGGAGGAACAGACGATTTGGGGCAGAGGATCTGGACCCCCAGTCCTGGATTTTCTGCTACCTGACCAGGTGGTCTTAGGCAAATCCTTTCACATCCCCCCTGCAGTTTTTCCTCCTTGTGGTATGGGAATATGGGAATAATCCTGCCTGTTTTGCCTCTTTTCACACATTCACCAAAATAAAGGGAGGCAGTGTCTGTGTGGGGGCTCTCCAACCCAAAAGCAACATGCAAATTTTATGTTAGTTTTTCTCTTGATTGATTCTAAACCTTTTCTTTCTCCTCCTCTTCTTTTGGGGAGGTAAGTGCCCCTTAGTTAGTTATTAATGATGATGATATTCAGTCCTCAGTAAATATTGGCTAAATAATTATGTTTCAGGAGCTCACTTTGCTAGTTAGGGCCTTCCTTGTAGTGGGGTGACGCTGCCTAGCTCCCATATATTGAAAAATTCCTTCCTGGAGAGAAGCGTGTTCCTAATTTAGATTTTGTAATAAAAAGGCAGGCTCTCCACTGGGGCTGCAGATATTGAGAGAGTGAATGAACTGACCCAATTTATTTTTTTTAAACGGTTGCAGAGATGAAACTGATAGAATGAACAACCTGATTGTCTCAGTCCAATTTCCACGTTTTTTGTCTTTTATTAAAAAAAGAGAGATGTGGTTAAATATTTAAAAACAAAGCTAAAAGCCTACTAAGTCCAATTGCAAAATGCAGGATAAATGAACAGTGGCCTCCAGCCTGCATGATCCCATCTGGAGGGAGGGAAATGAACTACAGAGGAAGTCAGTATCTGAACAGCAAGCTGGACATGCCCCTCTGCCTGCTGCCTGCCTGGGGCCTCTGCACCATTGCTGTGCTGGGGGGTGCAGAGGGAGGGGGCTCCAGTGCTGGGGGGAGTGTGTATGGTAGGTTATTATCGAAGGGAGAGGAGAATGAGCTGAGAATGTGTAAGTTCAGCATTTCTCGATTTGATCTTCATAGTATTTCTGTATCTTTTTTTTTTTTTTTTAAAGATTTTATTTATTTATTTGACAGAGAGAGGCAGTGAGAGAGGGAACACAAGCAGGGGGAGTGGGAGAGGGAGAAGCAGGCTTCCTGCCAAGCAGGGAGCCCGATGCAGGGCTTGATCCCAGGACCCTGAGATCATGACCTGAGCCGAAGGCAGACGTTTAATGACTGAGCCACCCAGGCGCCCTGTGTATTTCTGTATCTTGATGTTCGCAGGTATTCTTTGTTACAACAAATATGTAAGTTAATTTATTTAACTCAATATTTCTCAAAGTTAAACGTGCCTTTAACATTTTAAAGACTGGGAAAAGTGTCCTGTCAGACTCCCAGAGGAGGATGTATGCAGCTTTTCCTAAAATTTCTGGTCACTAGGTCTTTTTCAGACATTTTCTAGCATACTGGTGTTACTAAGAGTAGCAGAAAGCATGGTGCTGCTAGTCAACACTTACTGAGAACTTACTAGCAACCTGGTACTGTGCTGAGCCCTTTTCCTCTCTCTTCTTGCTAATGCTTTGAGATAATGTGAGGATTGTTTCCTTTACAAACTGGGATAACAACAGTACCTACCTGCAGGATTGTTAAAAAATCTCCCCAAGATCACACAGTTGATGAGTGAGTAGTGGGTGTCAAGATCTGAACCCCAAACATGTTGCCTGGCATTCAGGCTGTATTTCCTGTCCTGCCTCACCTCCCCTGCTCTCAGGCTCTAACCCCTCTTACTTGAGGTCACTTAAACAGGAGTCTGTTCCCAGCAGCTTGGCAGAGCTGCTGACATCTGCAGGTGGTCACATTTACCTGGGCTCTTAGGGCCCAGGGCCCTACAGACCAGTAGCCATACTCATGTCTTCACTGAGCCCTGTTCTACCCTAGCCCCGATGGAGTTGCTGTGGGTATGCAAGAGGAGAAATGGGGCTCCAAACTCAAACATCTTTAGTTTAGCAGGGAGCCTTTCCCCTTTTCTGGCTTGCAGAGGACATCCAAGATGGGTGGAAGTTCGCCAGTCTGGTTACAGAGTTGCCTGGAGAAGCTCTTGTTGCCCAGCCCTCCCAAGGTCAGAGACCCCTTCACAAGGGCTGTGTGGGGTTAGCCACGGAGAAAATAGTGATACCTCTGAAGTGTGCTGAACTTGGCTCTAATTGAGCTCTTCTTGTTGATTAGAATCTATTTGTATTCATTTTCCAGAAGAAGCGTTTCTCTGCCTTCTCTGATGGCACAGCATCGGTGTGTCAGGTGCATTAGGCAAAGGAAAACAGGATCGGAGCTCTGGGGAGGCTCATACGTGACATTCTGCGAGCTAGCTGCCTCCTGTCCTCTTCTCTTGGAGGCGATGGTCTTGGTGGGGTTGGAAGAACCGGCTGGATGGAGCGGGCAGGAAGAGGGACTATTTCGAGAGATGAAAGGCTGTTTGGCGGTGGTGCAGCTGCTCCCATCAGAGCGCTAGGAAAGCTTTTGAAAACATTAACTCAATAAGCCTCCCACTTTCGTTGACTGGGAAGCCACTCTCTCAGGTCCCCTTAGGCAGCCCAGATGCAAGGTGGTGATGGCCCCTTACCACCCTGGGCCACGACTGTGGTGGGCGGGGGTGCCAGCAGTGCTCCTGACTCCAAAGACTTTTTGAAGTCTCTCATTTCCAAGGGATGTATTCTCAAACTCTCCAAGAAGGTTTTTGAGTTCAGGTTCATTGTTTGCTTGTTTTCTTGGCAACCACTAATGAGTTGCTTGAACATTGCACTGAACTTTGAGCATGACCCCACACTCATCTCCTAAGTGTCTGCTCTACATCTGATCTCCCCATCGCCTCTGCATGGATTTGAGAAGAAGATGGGAAGGAGAAGACAGTCTCGGCTCCATATCATCCTCTGCTTTCTTGAAAGAGTAGTCATACCCTCCCCCAGAATCAGTGTGGCTGTCTTTGGGTGAGTGGTTAAGGTCACCTGGGGAAGCATCCTGATTTTGCTAAGAGAAACTATTCCTCCTTCTCTCACTGGATGCAGTTTTTGGGGGATGGTCATTGTTGGTTTCTTGTTCTTTCCTGGCCAAGAGGTGATGTAAGCTTAGGCTATCACATAAAACTTGTGTGTGTGTGTGTGTGTGTGTGTATATATATATATATATAGCCATTATTATTATTATTATTATTTTAAAGATAAAGGTATAGTGGGGCACCTGAGTGGCTCAGTTGGTTAGGTGTCTGACTCTTGATTTTGGCTCAGGTTGTGAGATTGAGCCCCACATCGGGCTCTGTGCTGTGTGTGTGGACCCTGGTTAATAATCTCTCTCTCCCTCTACCTAATACCCCCTCTAAAAAAAATTTAAAAAAGTATCTGACTTGTAGGACCAAAAGTGGTCCTAGATTGACTTTGGAAACAAAAAATTAAATTGCACCAAGATAAAATGAAGATGCAAAATAATGAGTGTTTTACTGTATATAAAGGCACATCATGTTTTATGCAAAAGAAGTCATAATACTTCCACTGTAGAGGGCTCAGCCCTATAAAACAAACCTACATCAGCCTGTGTAAATGTTCTGAGGGTCCAGACCAGAAGGCAGCAATGCTTCTCCATCTGTTTCTAAATTAGGGGAGCTTGAGGACCATGTTATTCGGGGTCCTGCCAAGTTGTCTCGGCCCAACCACGTAATCTTCCTCTATAAAACCGGAATATCACTGGCTTCTTTCCTGTGATCTTGGGAAGGCCTTCCCAGAGATACATCTGTGGATTGCTACAGATACCCAGATTTCCAAGAATTTGGTTCCTGAGCAGGATGACTAAAGAATGAAAATGGTGGAATTTGCTCATTCCAAGGGCCATGCTGAAACCAGTTTTCTGCTCCTGGATCTCCAGGACTACTCTGTTTCTGTTTTCAGACAGCTTTGCCTTAGTCAACAAACATAAAGGAGTCTCCCGGAAATATATGTGGTAGGAGGCTCAAAGACTCGGAATCCGTGTCTGCTGCTTGTAGTCATTGGCTCTCCTCCTCCCTGTGCCTTCTTTCTCGCTGGTTACATCTGTCTATACAACTTTTTTTTTTTTTGTAGTTTTTAATTTTATTATGTTATGTTAGTCACCATACAATACATCATTAGTTTTTGATGTAGTGATCCACGATCCATTGTTTTCGTATAACACCCAGTACTCCATGTAGTACGTGCCCTCCTTAATACCCATCACTGGGCTAACCAATTCCCCCACCCCCCTCCCCTCTAAAACCCTGTTTGTTTCTCAGGTCC
>NW_028017254.1:0-721 GCF_054177405.1 Leptonychotes weddellii
TCTGTCTTCGGCTCAGGTCATGATCCCGGGGTCCTGGGATAAAGCCCTACATCGGGCTCCCTGCTCAGTGGGGAGCCTGCTTCTCCCTTTCCCTCTGCCCCTCTCCCCAACTCGTGTTCTCTCTCGTTTGTTCTGCTCTCTCTCGTAAATAAATAAATAAATGATCTTAAAAAAAAAAGAAAATTCTGGAGAATATTAGCACTTATGAGAAAAAGCAAAGAAGGACGAGTCAGAGAGAAGGTAGAGAAATACAAATGTTGCTAAGGAATTAAAAAGAGGCTAGAGTTTCGAAGAGACATTGGGCAATGATACCTGATGCTATAAGGAAATAAGATTTGGTGCAAGCTGAACATATGTCACTTTATTGATAATCAGAATGTCATTGGTGGTTTGGGCCATAGCATTTTCAGTAGAATGAGGACAGGAGCGGAAGTAGAAGAGAGATAGTTTTTGTTTTATTTATTTATTTATTTATTTATTTAAAGATTTTATTTATTTATTTGAGACAGAGAGAATGAGAGAGAGAGAGCATGAGAGGGAGGAGGGTCAGAGGGAGAAGCAGACTCCCTGCCGAGCAGGGAGCCCGATGCGGGACTCGATCCAGGGACTCCAGGATCATGACCTGAGCCGAAGGCAGTCGCTTAACCAACTGAGCCACCCAGGCGCCCCTGTTGTTGTTTTATTTTTAACGGCAACTAGATGACATCTATAACAAAAAGGG
>NW_028017255.1:0-721 GCF_054177405.1 Leptonychotes weddellii
TTCAGTGAGCGTAGCTCCCACTCTCCCCTGGGAATGTAGGAAATGGGGCAACTTTAGTCTCTCTCAGAGCCAATCAGGCATTTGCAGGTAACCTGTGCCGATTATCAAACAAGAGAAAAAAGGACCTCACAGTCTAATGACTTGAAGTGGCAGCCTTGACCTTTTCACCACAATCACTGAAATATCCTGCCCTCCCTTATTGGGTATTTTCATCAAAAGCTAAGCTATCGCAGTCATGGCAGATTGAAGACAACGGCCTCCCCTGGAGTTCTGCAGCCGTTTCCCCGGTGAAGTTCCCCACTGTGTGGTCGTTAATTCGCTAGAGCTCAGAAGAACCCGAAGATTCACAATAGTACCCAGAGGCCAGGATGTAATCCCGGAACTGAGGGTGAAAAAGGGAACCCTTCCTGACAACAGCCATTTCGTCTCAGGGTCCTCTTCCTGCGCATCTGGCTATGAGAGCGGTCTCTTTTGTTGTGGAGTGTGTATACAGCTCTCTGAAACCCTCATTGTCTTATTTGTTGAGATTAAGAATCGGGTATTTAGAAAAAATAGAAATCTGCTTCCCAACAGGTAATTTTAAGTTTTATATAACTCAGAGATACTGTGATTTCAGTCAACCTCTTTAGAAACCCACTAATTCTGAGGCATTCAAATATTTGCTTGCTGTGGAGACCTCTTAGATGGAAACATTTTGCATATTTTCTGGCTATGTCTGAGA
>NW_028017256.1:0-721 GCF_054177405.1 Leptonychotes weddellii
TTTTTTAAGCTTTACCAAAAACGTGCAAGAAGAGGAACTATTTCTAAAGGACCCCCTGTATCATTTGCAGTTACTGGGTTCCATGAGGACCGGTTCATAGAAGAGGCCGCAACATATTTTTACTGTCACATCTGCGGTTTTCGTTCATACAGCATTTACACAGATCCCAACAACCCAAGTGCAGGTGTATTCTTATTTTTCTTACAAAATGGCTAAAGAAACTTCAGAATGTTACACCCCTTTAAAATGTGCAAAACACCCAAATAATTACATGGAATAAGATATACCATTCTGCACCCCTCGTTTTTCATTCTCTAATGACTGAACCACAATGACTGACAGACATAAAATCCAACAGGGTTAATTAGTAGATAGGATGCAATGAAACACCAAGTGTGGGTACTTTTGCCAAGGTCCAACCCAGCCAAACAGGCCTACGACGTCCTCTTGGATGGGAACGGCGTTCCTAACTCCCAACGTGAGGCTCTCAGTGGCCCACCCAGGCCCTCCCAGGATGGATGCGCTTCCTGTTTGCCATTTGCTCGGGAGTTGGCCACAATGAAAGCCCCATTGTGTGGGCCACTGGAGCGCTAAATGAAGGGCTACCCCTGAGGTCATGACCACCTGCTGAGCGGGTTCACACCCAAGACGCATTTGGGCCTGAAAGCCACCACCACCACTCCATAGTGAAGACTCGAGGATGTCCCCGCTCACAGGCCAT
>NW_028017257.1:0-721 GCF_054177405.1 Leptonychotes weddellii
GCCCATGAAGCTTCCCTCTAATATTCAAGCATGTGGTGACAAGGGTGGGTGTCTCTTCTCTGGCAAGAGAAGGTATTAGAGCACAGGTAAATAAACATCACCTTTAAAACTAAGCTGGATAATGAGGATTAAAAACCTATCATGAAATATGTAAATTGCAAGCTATGGTGCACATTTGTAGGTTTGGAAGGCTTTAAATGACATAAACACTTAGAAACCTACAAATGTGTACTATATAGAACATAGTGCCTCTCCTTCACTGGGTCATCTTTTCCTCACTACTCCCGGCCATCAATTATCTTGGGTATTCTTTCCAATAGCTTTATATTTCCCATGAGCATCCTGGCTTCTGATAGTGCAATATGCAATCTATTGTAAGGAACGTTCATAATGGCCATTTGCTCTGTATTTTATTTCACAGTGCAGCAATTCTAATTGATTTCTTATTTCAAACATTATAAACTTATTCTTACTAAAGTTTATTACATATTAATTAAGAATTATGTTACTGCATTAAAAATAAATATCCATGTAGATGCATCACATCAAAACAAATTTATAGATAATTTTAAATATTCTAATTTTCATTTCAGGAATCATATTTTAAAATTCCTCTTTTATATTTCTCAGTAAAGTTGATATTTTAAGGTTTTCTTCATTGTTGTATGATGAATTTGTCAGTGCACAGAGAAATTTGAAATTGGGTAATTATCACTATGAT
>NW_028017258.1:0-721 GCF_054177405.1 Leptonychotes weddellii
GTCTCTGCAAATTGTGCACATTTCCCCAGAAGTTCTTCCTACTTGGGGTGAAGAGCGGTTAGTCTCACCTCTGTTATGCTGGGCTCTCCACATAGGTGCCAGACCAGCCGGCTTGTCCTGTTACCTGAAGCAGCTCTGAGAAAAACGGGGTGAACCAAGACTGCTGCAGTGGGTTTCCTCTCTTGCCTTTGTCTTTATTTTTAAAGACGAAGCTGTGGTCAGACTCTCAAATTAGTCTTTAGAAACCTCAGTGGATGGCTTGGTTTCAGAGCTGTCTGTGGGGGTGGGTTAGGGGCCCTGGGCCGTGAAGGAGCTACACTCTGGGCATCCCTGTGGGCTGAGAGAGCCGTAGGTGCGAAGGTCAAGATCAGGCACCGGAGAGGGGCCTGGCTCTTCCATGTGCAGCCGGAGGGGGTAGAAGATCAGGAATGTGGGTTTTGAGCTGAAGTGAACTTGGGGTTGTGTCTCAGCTCCACCATTTCTTCACCCTGTGACCTTGGGCTGCTGATTTAGTGCCGCGGAGAGTCCATTTCCTCATGTGTGATAAGGGGATATTAATAGTATCTATTTTAAAAAACAATTCATTCCTTAATTCAATGTGTAATTTACTGAGCACCTCCTCCTTATAAACATCGATCCTGGCACAGACTACAGTGGTGGGAAGACCTCTGTCCTCATGACACTCATGTTTTCTGGTATGTTGATTATATAGGAAAAAAAA
>NW_028017259.1:0-721 GCF_054177405.1 Leptonychotes weddellii
GAGGGACTAGCATACGATAGAGGACAGAAAAGCTGTGAGAGGTGTTACATAAAGATACAGGCTCAAGTCTTTTTATCCTTTCTGTGAGAGCGTATGTGTGTTCAGCTGGGAGCTATATGATTGTTCTATGCCTTCTGGCTAGGAGTGATTTTTTAAAATAATAAACATTTATGTATTTTTCTCCTAAATTTCCAAAGTAATATACCTTTGTGGTAGAAAATGTAGAAAACACAGAAAAGATCAGAAAAGCAAATAATAAAAACACACCCACAACCCATCATCTAGAGAGAATGCACCTGGATATTTATCCATCCAAGTTTGTTTCAAGTCCGTGCATATATTTTAGTAAGACTGAGGTCATATAATATGTATTATTTTGCAACTTGCTCTTTTATTCAACAGGATATTGTGAGCTGGATTTCAAGGGACTCGGTCTTACATGTCTTTGAGGCTCTTGTTGATGTTTAGAACAAAGTTTTGGGCCTCTTGCTCAGGATTTCTGAAACTTGAGTTAGTTATGGCCTCCTTTATCAGAAAAATTTCGTGGACCTCCAAGAATCTTCCATCAGTGAACCTTTGGGGTATCCTTGGGACCCAGTCTGAGAAGCAGTATATTAGATGGGATTGATAAATGAATAGAAGATGAATAAATTAGATGGGATTGATAAAGGAATAGAAGATGAATAAATGGCACTTTACATGTTTTAACTCATTCAATATT
>NW_028017260.1:0-721 GCF_054177405.1 Leptonychotes weddellii
TATTTGTCTCCAACTCCACCGTTTGTGGTCAGGGAAAATGTGTTACATCCGATTGAGCCCCCAACACACTGTGCAAATGTGGGACACATAGAAGGCACTTAATACTAGTTCCTTGATTGAAATGTATGACCAAACCCCACCGCCTCTCTATCTTTCCAACTCCAACCAAAATGGCCTGTTTTGTTTTTTGTTTTGTTTTCTATTTTCATAGGTATCGTGCCCCTGAAGTTTTATTAAGATCTTCGGTTTATAGCTCTCCCATTGATGTGTGGGCTGTTGGGAGCATAATGGCTGAACTATATACATTAAGACCACTTTTCCCAGGGACAAGTGAGGTCGATGAAATCTTTAAGATTTGCCAAGTTTTAGGGACTCCCAAAAAAGTGAGTATTCTTGTCCTTAAGTTGTTACAACTTTTGATTATTTATAACTTTTACCTAGCTATCTGATATTTTTGTTTTCAAATAGGCTTACGCTTTAATGGTTATTTTTCTTATCTTTTTTTTTTTTTAATTGGGTGGGATGAGAAGCCAGAATCCCTACAAGACTGAAGAAAAAAGGGTTCTTGCCTTTAAGAACTTAAGGGAACATTCTCTGTATTTAGAATTTTGTATATTTAACTTTGGGTTGATGACCAGCTGATGACCTTGTAGCCATCCTTGCTTAGACTCTTTCCCACTTGCTCTGGGAATGTTCATTGGCATCAACTCTTGAATCCCAG
>NW_028017261.1:0-721 GCF_054177405.1 Leptonychotes weddellii
GATCCCGGGACTCCAGGATCATGACCTGAGCCGAAGGCAGTCGCTTAACCAACTGAGCCACCCAGGCGCCCTCTTGTGAACATTTCAAGTGTAATATCCTATGTAAAAACTTTATGTGAACAGAAGTAAGTTCAAATTTTGTATTTAAATATTTTATTTGTAAGTTTTATGAAATATATATTTTAGTATTTCCTACTATTTCATGATTATTTTCTTACCATTATTAATTGATATAACTGTAACTTACCTTTGCAAATCCCATATGGAAGTTGCACATTATCTTTAGTTTTTCCCAGTATCTTTACAAATATTATCAGTTTCTCTGAGTGTTATTGTGGTAGAAGGACAGATACACCATGAGGTGACACTCAATGATCCTTACTTTTGGTGTTCATGTTCTTATATAATCCCATCCCCTTGGATGTAGGTAGGACCTATGACTTACTTATAACCAATGGAATATGGCAAAGGATGTCACTTTCATGGTTATACTACTTTATATGGCAAAAAATGATGGGATGCCATTACTGTACTTCTGTTACATAAGACTCTATCTTGCTAAAGTGGACTTGCTCTAGAGATTTTTCTTTTCTGACTTGATGAAGTAAGCAGTCATGTTGAGGAAGCTCATAAGGCAAGTAACAGCAGGTACCTTCTGGGAACTGTAAATAGTCTCTGAGAAATGCAGGTGTTCTCTAGAAAATGTCTAGGAGCTGAAGGT
>NW_028017262.1:0-721 GCF_054177405.1 Leptonychotes weddellii
GATTGATAAGATGTTAGTTGAAAAAGGGAAAAAGAAAAATTCAAAAAAAGAAAAAAAGACAGTTAAAAAAAAATAACTTTGAGAGACTAAAGAATCATGGTAAAAAAGCCATGAATTCTATGTGCAGTATTCCCCTAGCGCTGGAGTTCTGCCGTTCTCATTGATTGGTAAACTTGAGACCCCAAGTTTAATTGCCATAAACCAATTATTCCATCAGAATCTTCTGATTGTCATTGTCATCTGAGGCTACCCTCATTTCTACCTTTACTCTTTTGTGCTTATTGTTTTATCAGGAATTCTTTCCCAAGCCTTCTATCTCCAAATGGTAATTATTTTGCAAAATGGAGATCACATCCTACCTCTCCAATAAACAGTCTCAAGAATAACCCAACCATCGATCCCCTTCTCTGAACTCCAGGGAAAGCTTTATTTGGAAGCATAGACTCTCAGAGTGAGTCAAGGCATTAAAGATCAATCAATCCAGTCACAGATAGAACTGTCTTCCAATATGACCAGCAGGAGGTCAGTCCACCCAGATCTCACGATCTGTTGGGAAGGCAGAACAACTGAGGAGCAGTGAGTTCTTCCTTCTACTCATCTCTCAACTGATCCCCTATATCTTCAAGCCAATGGTCCTGGTCTAACCTTTGGGAATCATACAGTAACTAGCAGCCTGGTTTTGTTGGGTCTCCCCAGTGTTGGCTAGCAAAGTGGTTTTTTT
>NW_028017263.1:0-721 GCF_054177405.1 Leptonychotes weddellii
ACATATTTATATTTCTCTCTCTATATCAATATCAATCTGTGTGTCAAAACTGTAAATTCACACAATTCCTCCAATTCTACTCTTCCTTAATCATATCCTAATCTGTCTCTTTGGGTGAGTTTACATGTGATGACTTTATCAGCCTAACTGTATCCGAAGTCTGGTCTAATCTTCAATTAAAAAAAAAAAAATTCCATGATGAGCATTGTATCTGTTGTCTGAGAAAAGCTGTGGGCAGGATTCTGGGGCAAGGCATAGGGGAATATGTTAAGAAGTGTATACTAAATATTAAATGATTGTATAATAAGTTTTCATAACTATCATACTTTTTGTTAAAATTCATAATAATGTAGCACCTTTTCCTATTTCTACAATCTGAATTCAGGGAATCACTGTTTATGTTTTTGCTGCTTTTTTAAAGCTAAGGACAAGCTTCTCAAAACTCTTGAAGTTTGACTACTTTGCTTATTTTATATATATATATTTATCATGTTTATATGATATAGGACATAGTTGTGTAAGAATCAACTTACGATCTGGGAGTAGGTAAAATGAGATGTTTAGCAATTTTAGGATTCCTCAATAAAAATCAATGCCAAATCATCTTATACCCGGTAAAGGCCAAGGAGTTGAGAAGGAAGACAGCAAGTATTTGGGCAGTCAGAAATAAGGTGCCCGGGGGGAAGAGCAAGATGGCGGAGGAGTAGGAGACCTAAATTTC
>NW_028017264.1:0-11303 GCF_054177405.1 Leptonychotes weddellii
CCCCCCCCCCCCCCCCCCCGTCATCCCTAATGGCCACTGTTCTGGTCAAGGAAACATAAGCAAGAGTTAATAGCTGGTATATAAAGCTGGCACCATGGGTGATGGAAAGATCACATAGCCAAGGGTTAGGCATCTTGAGTTAGTCCCAGGGATACCCCTAACTCACTGGGTATCCTTGGGCAAATCACTTGGCCTCTCTGGGCCTTAGTTCCCACATCACTCAGGTAAAAGATTTTATTATGTAAGTCCTTTGAATTTAGCATTTTAGAAAAGTCTTATCTGCTTCTGTTATATGATGTACCATTGTGAATACACTCCCTTGATTCTGCTCTGTTCCTGAAAACAATTAATTTTGTTTTTGTTCTTAGACTGCAGAATGAAAAATGGATGAATGTCAAAGTGGGAGACATCGTTAAATTAGAAAATAACCAATTTGTTGCTGTGAGTATTTAATATTGTTTATTACAGAATTTATCTCAGATTAAAATAGCATATGTACTGAAGTATTTACATTTGCAAATTTGGTGAATCTATACTAATTCATAATAATTAAGAGAATACCAGAATGTATTAGTAAAGAAGTCTCAATTATAAAATGTTGTTAAAAACATATTGATTAATTACTTTGAATAGCATGGTAACTCAGATAAGCCTAAGTGATTATCTCTTTTTCAATTTCCCTTGTGATCTTTTCAATTTTTTTTATTTTATTTTTTAATTTTTTGTTATGTTAATAACAATACAATTTTTTTTTTATGTTCTTTTAATAGACTTTATTTTTTTAGAGTATATATTTTCTCCTAGGAGTTTTATAATTTAAGGTTTTACAGTTAGGTCTATGATCATTTTGAGTTAATTTTTATACATAGTAAGATGTGTAGTTAAAGGTATATGTGTGTATATATATATTTTGCATATGGATGCCCAATTGTTCCAACACCATTTGTTAAAAGATATCCTTTCTCCATTTAATTGCCTTTGTACTGTTGTCAAATATTAGTTGACCATATATGTGTGGGACTATTTCTAGACTATTCTGTTCCACTGATCTATGTATCTCTTCTTTTGATAATACCACACTGTTTTGATTACTGTGACAGTACAGTAAGATTTAAATCAGGTACCATGAATCCTCCAACTTTGTTCTTTTCAAAAACTGTTTTAGCTATTCTATTTCCTTTGCCTTCCTACATAAGTTTTATTTATCTGTTTTTTTTTTTAAGTTTTTAAGTAATCTCTACACCCAACATGGGACATGGCAACCCTGAGATCAAGAGTCCTGTGCTCCACTGACTGAGTCAGCCAGGCACTCCTCTACATAAATATTAGAATCAGCTTGTCAATGTCTGTAAAAAGTCTGCTGGAATTTGGGTTAGGACAGCATTGTATCCATAGATAATTTGGGGGGAATTAACTGCCTAATGATATTGAGTCTTATGATCCATGAACATGGTATACACCTCTCCTTTTATTTACACCTTTGATTTCTTTCATCAGTATTTTATGGTTTGTAGCATAGAGATTGTGCACATATTTGTAAGGCTTATACCTAAGTATTTCATGTTTTTTGGTGCTACTGTAAATGGTACTTAGATATTTCAATTTCTAACTGTTCACAGGTAGTATATATAAAAACAATGGGGTTTTATATATTGACCTTGTATGTGGAGACCTTGCTAAACACACTTACTAGTTTTAGTAACTTTCTTGTAGATCCTCTGGGATTTTCTATGCAGACAATCATGTCATCTACTAAAAAAAAAAGATGATTTCATTTTCCCCTTCTGGTCTGGATACCTTTTCATTTTCTGGCACTGCCCTTGACCTCCTATACAACCCTGAACAGAGTGGTGAGAGCAGACATCCTTGCTTTGTTGAAGGGGATACTTTCCCAATGTCCCCAGTTTGGGTGGCAGTGTCTCTGTCCTTGTTGGAATAGTCACTTCCCAGGAGAAAACACTCAGCCTGGGAAGCAATTAGGAGCCTGCAAAAGTAAGGCTGAACAAGAGGCAGGGAGATGCTCTGGATAAGCTGCTCTGGTTGCACGGGAGAATGGCTTACAGCAGCTGTGGTCTCATCCAGAGGCCCTGAGAGCACTGCTCTGCTGAGAAATCCTCAGGACTAGGCAAGCCCTACAGGCCTTATATCAGTCATTCTGACAAAGCCTGGATGGAGAGGTGCGGCAATACTGGTAGACTCTTAAGAGATGGAATGAGAAATCCAGGTGATGTGGCTTATGAAAGCCAGAGTTTGACTCCTGTGGAAGGTAAGTGAGCTGGAGGTTCAGAGTGATGTGGCCAGGACACAGGACACAGACAAAAGATTTTGAATCAAGCTGTCAATCATTTCATATAAATAAGAGCTTTTAAAATGCTCCAGAGTACTTTAAGAACAGTTTTTTTCTCACATATTTTGAATCCTATCCCTCAGTAATAGGATTATTACTGTTAATTTGCAATATAGTTGATATGCTTCTTCCTGAGTGATAACAATCTGAAAATGTCTATTGATTGTTCTGAACTAATAAATGCTATTTATGAAGTTTTGCCTTGCATATCAAATGCACTATAATTTATATTCTCAAGCTGCCTATGTTACAATTTCCTTGTTAAAATTCAAGGGGTCACTCTGAGAAACAAACTGAGGGTTCTAGAGGGGAAAGGGGTGGGGGATGGGTTAACCTGGTGATGGGTATTAAAGAGGGCACGTATTGAATGGAGCACTGGGTGTTATACGCAAACAATGAATCATGGAACACTACATCAAAGACTAATGATGTATGGTGATTAACATAATAAAAAAAGGAAAAAAAATTCAAGGGATCAGTTCAATGACTATAATATATGTGATGAACTGTAGTTCATATTAAATGAAGGGCAATAAAAGCTAACCAGATCAGAGATTAAGAATTCAAGTTATTGTAGTCTATATGTCAAATACATACTAGATTATTTATGAAAATTTTTGTGTTCAGTGCAGTTTTATGTATCAAATTGTGTTCTTCATTAAATTTGAGACATTTTCCCACAGGAAAAAGGAATTGCCCCAAGATCTATTTACAAGAATAGCTCAGTTGAGATTCCTAACCATTCCCTTTCAGAAACAGTCTTCTTTCATTAATGCACCGTTTGTGTATACTGATCCTCTGGAACAGACTATGCTAAGGAGACAGTGGACAGGCCAATAACAAAAGAGCTCACCCACTAAAGAGAGAAATGTTTATTTCCCTAACAACCTCAATTCTTTGGAAAATAGCTGAGAACCAAAAATAAGCACAAAGGTGTTGGCACAGCCAAGACAGAGGTCTCACAGTCCGTGTTCTGTGGCCTGGGCTCCCCTTATACGTAGGAGAGTCCTCTGGGTTCTCACATTTTACAATTGACCCTCAAACAACATGGGTTTGAACTGCGCAGGTCACCTAATATGTGGGTTTTTTTCCGATATATACAGTATAGTACTATAAATGTATTTTCTCTTCCTTATGATTTTCTTAACATTTTCATTTCTCTAGCTTACTTTATTGTAAGAATGCAGTGTATAATACATACAGCATACCAAAATAAGTGTTAATTAACTGTTTGTTATCGGTAAGGCTTCTGGTCAACAGGCTATTAATAGTTAAGTTTGCAGGAGTCAAAATTTATACATGGATTTTTGACTGCGTGGGGAATTGGTGCCTCTAACCCCCATGTTGTTCAAGGGTCAGCTGTGTTTAATAATAGACATGATTTAAATTAGCTTATCCAGCTTATTTTCCAGCTCATTAAAGCTTAGCAACAGTATGTTAGAAGGTGGCATCTGACTGAGGTTTTGATTTGGATTTCCCTGATGCCGAGTGATATTGAATGCTTTTTCATGTGTCTGTTGGCCATTTAGGTGTCATCTTTGGAAAAATGTCTTTTCATGTCTTCTGCCCATTTCTTGATTGGATTATTTGTTCTTTGGGTGTTGAGTTTGATAAGTTCTTTATAGATTTTGGATACTAGACCTTTATCTGATCTGTCATTTGCAAATATCTTATCCCATTAAAAAAAAAAAAAAAGAAGGTGACATCTCTTAGAAGAACACACCCTGTAGGAAAGAGGGAAACAGATGCAGGTATCCTTTGTTATCTGAAAGAAGAGCGTTTCTGTGAAGCCTTACATAAGCCAACATGGTGTAAAGCAAAGAAGCAATTACCATTAATTTATATGGACAACTTTTGGAGTATTCCCAGACCCCCAAAATAATCTCTCTTATGCCTTTCTGATACCTTAGGATACATCTTGCTAACGGATGCACAAAACAAGATAAAGCACAAATGTTCACAGATCATTCAAAGCTATGGTGGCTTGATGCCGAGATGCTGAGGATAGTTCCCTGAGAAAGAGCTTGGTGGGGCTGCTCTTGCTCTCCGGTGCATACTGCCTCTGTAAGGGTTTGCTGCAAAGCAAAGGCTGAATGCTGTTTTTACTTTTCCTTTTTATCATAAAAGTAAAAATCCTTTTCTGATTTCTTTCGGTTAGTGAAAACAAGTACTAATGTAGGTCTTTTGTAAAGTGAAGTGGTATAATGCAAACTTTCAAAAACCTGGGGATACCTGTATAGTGGAAGGTCACCAAAGGGAATTGGGTTCGAACTGAGTCTGCTCCATTCCTTCAGTGACAGCCCTCTATCTTCTCTTCCTTTGGTTTCTTCATGTGTCACATCAAGGTGTTAGACCATTATATGATCTCCAAGATCCTTTCCAGCCTATGTGCTGTGATTCTCTGACCTGAGATGACTGCAGGATTCTTGAAGGCAAAGAGCACATTGATTTGCTTGCTGTCTCACACCTAGGGCCGTGTTGGATTGTAGAGGGCAGACAGACAGTAAGTGTCGGCTGAATGAATAAATGTCAGTCTTTTGTAAGAAAGAAGACAGAGGGAAAAATGGTTATAAACTTTAAAAATTCAGGGTGTTGTGGATCAGTGGGATACTAAAATACATCTATGTGCTCTAAGTAAGAAAAGATCACATATATTCAGGATTCTTTCCTTAAGAAGAAAGGGCTTCATGTAACTTGTTTAGTTCTACTTTCAATTGAAATGATTACAGTGAAAGAGTTTTGCTGAACCTAGATAGTTAACCTTAACTTTCTTTTTTAAAACTGACATATATGGAATTCTAAGAAGTATGCATTAAAAAAATTTTTTGGCAACTACTTTATGCCAGAAATGGTGTTAGATTATAGAGGAATTAGCAAAAAATTAAAGTATGCCACACATTTAACTATTACTTTATTTGGAGTTGAATATTTCAGTGGCAATGCTAGGTATATTCCAACTTCAGGTATTCATAAGAACTGTGCAAATCCCTGTACATGCTCTAACAGGGATAAATATTAGACTGAAATCACCTGTTCACTAATACTCCATACTCTAGTGTGTTCGTTTATCACATTCTTTCTGGTGAGTCCCAGAAAGGCAGGAATCAAACATATGTCTCAATGTAGGACCTCATGTAGGCCAGCTTATCTGTGCTCCAACTTGCCCTCTAGCTTTGATATACTAATTTGTATTTTCCTTGGTCTTCATTCTTAGTTTAGTTATATTTTCTATGTTAAAGTACACGTGCTTGTGTGCTCTTGCAAAACTGTCTATGGAATGAGGCATGAAAGGCAAGTGTTTTGTAAACTCTTAAAGAATTATACAGCTTTTAGGTGTTATTGTCTCTTGAGATTTTGCTTTACTTATTCTTTATATCAGCAAACATTAATTATGCCTAATAAACGTATGAAGATAGTGTTGTTGGTTGTGAGGACTCAAAGCCATCAGGCTCTTTGTCAGCTACCAATCTGATGTACTCTTCCTCATTTGCACCCCTCCCATAACACTTTGGTAATTAGACCTTTAGAATCCTTATCATAGTCTGCCTTTACTAAACTGTACAGTCCTTGAAGGAAAGCGATTTTATTCATTTTAGTATTCCAGCTGTATATGCCTTAGATTGCCTGGATTCATATCCCAATGTGTCACTTACTGTGTGGCCTCAAACAAGTTACTGAACCTCTCTGGGCCTCACTTTGCTCATCCAGAAAGTGGACATGACAATAGAACCTACACTATAGGATTTCTGTGGGAGTTAAATAAAATATTGCATGTAAAGCTTTTAGGATAGTGCCACACACATAGTAAGCCCTCACTAAATATTGGTATTATAAACCCCTACAACTCAAACACAAGTTTCTGGATCGACTAGGAATTGGATACCCTGAGAGATACTGAAAGGGTCAGCTTGAGGGGTCCTCATCTGGGACTCACAGAGTTATGGGGCTGGTGGGGCTATAAGACGACCCCTGTGTTGCTGTACTCGTAGCCCAGAACCTTTGACAAAAGGATGATGACCAGGGACTAGCAGGGCTCTCTTGCCTTAACTGCAGCTTTCTTGTCCTTTTCTTTTTAGAATTCTTACTGAGTGCACCTGGAAATAGGAGCATTGCATGATGATGAGGGGGCTGACTGCTTATATCTCTGGATGCCCCTATTGTTCCTGCCCCTTCACACTTCCTCCTCAACCGTAATGAATTTAAAAACTTGAAGGGGAAGTGTTAGCAAAAGGGAATGCCAAAGCTCAGCCGTGGGGCAGGGAGAATAAGGATTAATGAGGGAAATGCAGGATGGAAATCAGGGAGTAGGGAAACAGGAACAAAGTTCCAAGGACTTCAAAGGAAAAGATGACAACAGAGGGACAGGAAGAGGTGGGGAAGGTGGTGGGTAGATGTCCCAGGTTCCCAGGGGGTAGACAGGGCAGGAGGAGTTAGCTCGGAACTTGTGGGCTTTACACTTCTCAGTAGCAGTCTTTAGGAAGTTGAGTTACTGCTCAGGAGAGAATCTAGCCACCAGGTGATGGTGGTGCCTCACTCACGTGTTCTGAGCCAGCAGTGGACAATGAATCCTCCCCTTGTCTACCAAACATCTAAGTGTTGAGCAGCTAAGCTCAATACTAAATAGTAACATCAAATCATCCTTATTGTGCAGAGTTTAGAAGAAAAGCAACTCTCGGTATAAATTGGGATCTTTCAGGGCGGCTGGGTGGCTCAGTCGTTAAGCATCTGCCTTTGGCTCAGGTCATGATCCCAGGGTCCTGGGATCGAGCCCCGCATGGGGCTCCCTGCTTGGTGGGAAGCCTGCTTCTCCCTCTCCCACTCTCCCTGCTTGTGTTCCTGTTCTCGTTGTGTCTCTCTCTCTCTCTCTCTGTCAAATAAATAAAATCTTTAAAAAAAAAATTGGGATCTTTCTCTGTACTTCATAACTATTTTCAATCACAGGGGATAAGAATTAGAGAATTTTGGATTTTGTTTAAAATGATCCTATGAAGCTCATGGGAGGAGAGGCATGAAGCCGTACTATCATATCCACTGAAATTTCAGTGTGAGAAATTAAGACCGTGGTGAATTTTTGAAAACATTTTTTTCTTTTTAAAATCAAAGTAGGTAATTTTTGACTCAAGAATTGTATACAACTCTTTATACATTTTCTCTATAGTGGGTTTGCTATAGTCACATTGTGACAAGTTAGGAAATAATTTTTGCCTCCTCAGGCTTCTGTGACTTTTGTTAGAGTTGAGAGTCTTGATATATAAACCCTTTATTCCTTTAGGGGTTTGTCAATGAGTTGTTTTTCATTTCTGTTTTGTCACAATTCAGACAAAACTGAACACACACATATACACACCTCTCCTCCCCCCCACCTCCACCTATATTTGAGTTGGAAATTTAAAAGCTTGAGACAATGAAATGAGTGGATTGATTCTAAATTTAACCTCTGGGACTTGAGAATGGAACAATTCTAATTTAAAAAACAAAGGTAAAATTTCACAGCTTGAATGCCAATCATACATTCAAACAGAGCTGCACAATTGTTAGGCTAATGTGTCAAAATAAATTGCTAAAATTTTAGTCAATTCATTTTAGACCTTCAGATCTTTCAGAATCGCATAAAAACCCTTATTTTTAAAATTTTATTTTATGACTAAGATTACATAATAAAAACTCTTATTTTAAGATGAAATTTGAAATGGACAGTTCCCCAATATAGGAAGCACCCAGAATTCTTTTTAATTAACATATAATGTACTATTTGTTTCAGGGGTACAAGTCTGTGATTCAACAGTCTTACACAATTCACAGTGCTCACCATAGCACGTACCCTCCCCAGTGTCCATCACCCAGCCACCCCATCCCTCCCACCTCCCTCCACTCTAGCAACCCTCAGTTTGTTTCCTGAGATCAAGAGTCATGGTTTGTTTCCCTCTTTGGTTTTGTCTTGTTTCATTTTTCCCTCCCTTCTCCTATGATCCTCTGCCTTCTTTCTCAAATTCCTCATATCAGTGAGATCATATGATAATTGTCTTTCTCTGATTGACTTATTTTGTTTAGTATGGTACCCTGTAGTTCCATCCATGTCATTGCAAATGGCAAGATTTCATTTCTTTTTTGATGGCTGCATAATATTCCCGTGTGTGTGTGTGTGTGTGTGTGTGTGTGTGTGTGTACATGTACCACATCTTCTTTATCCGTTCATCTGTTAATGGACATCTAGGCTCTTTCCATAGTTTGGCTATTGTGGACATTGCTGCTATAAATATTGGGGTGCATGTGCCCCTTCGGATCTCTACATTTGTATTTTCGGGGTAAATACCCAGGAGTGCAATTCCTGGGTTGTAGGGCAGCTCTATTTTCAACTTTTTGAGGAACCTCCATACTGTTTTCCAGAGTGGCTGCACCAGCTTGCATTCCCACCAACAGTGTAGGAGGGTTTCCTTTTCTCCGCATCCTCACCAACATCTGTCGTTTCCTGACTTGTTAATTTTAGCCATTCTGACTGGTGTGAGGTGGTATCTCATTGAGGTTTTGATTTGGTTTTCCCTGATGCCGAGCAATGTTGAGCACTTTTTCATGTGTCTCTTGGCCATTTGGATGTCGTCTTTGGAAAAATGTCTAGTTCATGTCTTTTGCCCATTTCTTGATTGGATCATTTGTTCTTTGGGTGTTAAGAAGTTCTTTATAGATTTTGAATACTAGCCCTTTATGTGATATGTCATTTGCAAATATCTTCTCCCATTCTGTCCATTGTCTTTTGGTTTTGTTGACTGTTTCCTTAGGAAACACCCAGAATTCTAAAACTGAATTGTGACAGGTCATTTCTGAAGCTCAAATGGACAGCTGACTGGAATGATTTTATCTCTGTGAAAGATCCACAACTTGGTTTCTGAATGTTTTCTGCTGTCTTTTAGAACATTTTCTATTCTTTCTTGCCTCTTGCTTAGCCCCCGTTTTATTTTCTCTTTTCCCTTCCTTACACCCCATCATCTTTTTCTTACGCTTTTAATTTTTTATTTTAATTTTTCTCTTTTTAAATTTTCCTTGCCTGCCTTATTTTGTCCTATGGTTTCCAGTTTCCTTCTACTTTACTTCTATCTTTTCCCCATCAGCTTTGCCTGCCTGCTACGCTTAAATCATAATACTAAGGAATTAAAGTATGTGTATGGAAACATTTCCAATTATCTAACTTATTGGGGAAAGTTTTATATTTTCCATTAGTAATTATCAAGACAAGAATGTAGAATTTTGTATATTTCTTGCAAAAAAAAGTAAATGAAGTGGCTATTAATTTATATGATATCCCCTGCCCTTGCTTATATTCTGATGTTCAAGGGGTGGGCCCAACAGGAACCGGGAAGGAGAGGGAAGGTTTGATTTGGGGCATGTATGGCAGAGAGGTGGAACAGGATTTTACCTCTCTCACTTTTTTTTCTAAGGCTCTCCTGGCTCATTAGTAAGTAGGGGTGATAAAACAAAGAAGGCTTTCAACCAGTCTTCCCTTCTCATGTATTCTTTATGATTTTTTTAAATAGGCTGATCTGCTTCTCCTATCAAGTAGTGAGCCACATGGCCTCTGTTATATTGAAACTGCTGAGCTTGATGGGTAAGTTATTAAAGTTAGAATAATTATTTAGACTGGTTTTTAATTTAGCAGTAATAGCTTTAGGAACAGGACTCAACCTAAACCTTATTCTTCATTTAATTTTCTTGGAACAAATAAGAGTCTAACTTGCAAATTCCATTTGTTAATTGCTTTGTGGCTCCTTTGAAAGCTCTTTTTCTCTTGAATTTATTTTCTTTCCAAAGCAGTGAGTTAAACATGTCTGTATGAATTATTGTATAGGAATCTTTCATATTCCTTAGAAAGGTTTTGTTTTGTTTTAGTTTTTTTCTTTTTGAAATTTCATGTGATTCTCTAAAGAAAATGAGAGGAGTATTGATGAGTTTCTGAGGAAAGAAGACTTGATGTTACTTTAGAAGGCAATCTTTTGGAACTGGGTGAAATAAAGATGGAGAAAGAAGAGAGAAGTGGAGTTTTGACATTAGTTAATTGAGGAATTTAGTTATCAATAATATAGCAGTTCTGTTTCAGTGGATTCAATTTATCTGGCTGGCATAAAAACATTTATTGAATGTTTACATTTTAAAGGTACTATTACATTCTTTAGTTGGATTTTATAATTTAATCCTGACGTAGGTAATATATAAGCCCCAATGTACAGATGACAAGGCTTAGAGATACTAAGTAATTTATCCCAAACTTCTCAGAAGTGAAGCCAGTACTCAGACCTGATAGTCTGACAAAAAAGCCCCCGGATTTAACCAATGCCTCCCAAATCATTGTTCTACTGGGCTATTCAAATGGAGTGTGACCTGTGTAATCCTACCCTTGGTTTGGGCAGAATCTAAAATCGTGCTTAGAGGGAAATTTATGGCACTAGATGCATATACTTCAAAAGAAAAAGAGCCTCAAATCAATAATCCAATATCCCATCTCAAGAACCTAGAAAATAACAGCATAAACCCAAAGCAAGCAGAAGGAAGGAGATAAGAGCAGAAATCAATGAACTTGAGAATAGAAAAACGAGAAGTGAAAAATCAACAAAACAAAGACAGAGTTGATTCTTTGAAAACATCAATAAATTTGATAAATCTCAGGAAGACTGAAAAAGAAAAAAAAAAAGAAGACACAAAATAACAATATTATGAATGAACCGGGGGATATTCTGATAGATCCTTAAGATATCAGAAGGATAAGAAAATCCTACAAGCAACTTTATACACATAAACTTAACAACTTAAATGAAATAGACCACTTCAGTCAATGCTACCTAGAGCAATCTACACATTCAATGCAATCCCCATCAAAATACCATCCACTTTTTTCGAAGAAATGGAACAAATAATCCTAAAATTTGTATGGAACCAGAAAAGATCCCGCATAGCCAGAGGAATGTTG
>NW_028017265.1:0-721 GCF_054177405.1 Leptonychotes weddellii
TTGACTTGAAGTGTACAGAAATGATTCAAGAGGAGGAGAGGAGCGAAACACTCGACTACATTTCAGATATACGTTTAATATTCAAAGCCAGGGGTAATTTCGTCAACGACTTGCCCACGGTGCGTTAAGGATGCTAGTGGTTCAAAACTGAGAAACAGGTGCTAGCTTGGTAGGTGCCATTTATTTCAGTCCCTTGAAACGCAGAGAATTTTCTTTACACGCCCTTAAACACAGCTTGCCTCAGACAATTCAGGGAAGGAACAGAGAGGGACCCGGGCAGTGTGCGCTCGGCCCCGCGGGACGCACAGCCTCGCCCGCAGCGGTGGGCGGGGAAAACCCGCTGCCGCCCCCGCCCCTCCCCCACCAGCCCAGCCTCCTTCTTGGTTCTCAATTAGGTCCGCCACAGGGCTATAAATAGGAAGATCGGTGTCCTGTCAAAGCGAATCTGTCTATTGCATCTCTCCTTTCTCGCTGAGGATGTCCGGCCGCGGCAAGGGCGGGAAGGGCCTGGGCAAGGGCGGTGCCAAGCGCCACCGCAAGGTGCTGCGCGACAACATCCAGGGCATCACCAAGCCCGCCATCCGGCGGCTGGCCCGGCGCGGCGGCGTCAAGCGCATCTCCGGCCTCATCTACGAGGAGACCCGCGGGGTGCTCAAGGTGTTCCTGGAGAACGTGATCCGGGACGCCGTCACCTACACGGAGCACGCCAAGCGCAAGACGG
>NW_028017266.1:0-721 GCF_054177405.1 Leptonychotes weddellii
AATTTTCCCAACACCATCTGTTGAAGAGACTGTCTTTGTTCCATTGGACAGTCTTTCCTGCTTTGTTGAAGATTAATTGACCATAGCATTGAGGGTCCATTTCTGGGCCAAAACCTAATGATGTAATGTATGGTGATTAACATAACATAATAATAAAAAAAAAAAGAAAAGAAAAAAAAACTAATGATGTATGGTGATTAACATAACATAATAATAAAAAAATGGGATCTTAAAAAATATATATGAAATGGGATGAGACAATGATTATGGTTTCAAGGTAGTTGGATGGCATTTGATGCTTTTGTATTTATCTAGTATTAGGGCCAAAGGTCATCTAGGGTCATCAGTAGTGGTAGGAATGTCAGCTAATGTTTTTGAATCTTTACTGCATGTGAGGTATTGTTCTACGCATTATACACCTATATTAACCTTTTAAGTAAAACAAATGAGGTAGACACTCTTATTATTATTGTCACATTACCAGTGAAAAACCAGGCATAAAAAAATGAAGTAACTTGACCAAAGTTACATGGATAGTAAACTGTAGAGCTGGGATTACAGTCTAAAGAGTCTGCCATACTCTCAACCACTTTGGTTTCTAATCTTTTTTTTTTTTTTTAAGATTTTATTTATTTATTTGACAGAGAGAGACAGCGAGAGAGGGAACACAAGCCGAGGGAGTGGGAGAGGGAGAAGCAGACTTCCCACGGAGCAGGGAGCC
>NW_028017267.1:0-721 GCF_054177405.1 Leptonychotes weddellii
AAACTACAACTTTTGAAAGTTTCTTCTCACAAAGCCCCACACAAAAAGAGCTGCTCCCAGGACCAGAATTCTGTTTTCCCTCCTGAGAACAAAGATTCTAGAAGCCAACAGGTCACTCTCTAGGGAGAACCTTTCTTCTAACAGTTTCTTATGCATCCTTCCAGAAATGTTATCCACAGAAAAACATGTGGGGGGGGGGGTCCCTTTTTATTTGATAGCCTACTGCATGAATTTTAACACGAACTGGTAGGATGTTCATAATTTTTTTAAAAAACTAACCTTTTAACTAAAAAAATGCCAAGCCATTCTACTTTAGGATAAAAGTAAGCAAATGCCAATGCAGAGGGGAGAGAGCATATATTAAGACTATTATTTCAAGTCCTTGTGCAGAAGTCCTGAGCTCAAGGAGCCAAGGGTGGTATAAGGTCTTCTTCGTTTGTGTGACAGGAGGACCGTGTATTGAGCCCATGTCCTCCCCTTTATAAAAGCTGCTGCTTACTAAACCCACCTTCTCCTAAGGAGAGTCGTTCCTTCATCCTACAAGTTTTTGCCAGGGAACCACGATGTACCCAGGAGGCTACAGGAGCCCTGGAGGGGCGCCAAGGCCATGGGGGAGACCAGCAGCAAGTGGGTAGGACTGAGATGGCACACTGGGGCAGCCCCACAGAACAGGGTAGAGTGCCTGGAAGATGGATCTTAAGTGCAGGGTGGAGCCTGGGGG
>NW_028017268.1:0-721 GCF_054177405.1 Leptonychotes weddellii
ACCCCGAGATCATGACCTGAGCAAAAACCAAGAGTCGGATGCTTAACCGACTGAGCCACCCAGGCGCCCCTATAGCTTATTTATATTTAAGTGTCTTGAGGTATTGCATTAGACAGCAGAAGCAGTTTGTTGCAATAAGAAATAAACCCCAACTATCAATGGCTTAACACAATAAAAGTATATTTGTCATTCATACTACAAATCGCGCACAGGGTGGTGGCAGGGAGCTTTGCCCTGCCCAGTCATGCATGGACATAAGCTGGCAGGGCCCTGTTGTCCTGTTGCTGCCCTGGACCGAGAGGGGCAGAAAACAAAACCGGAGAATCTTGCAGGAGAGCTTTTCATGGCTCCAACTTGGGAGTCACTCGGGTCATACCTAACATTTCATCGGCTGTCATTGTCACACAGCTCCATCCAGCTGCGAGAGGGCTGAAAATTTGGTGGAGCAGATGAAGTGTTTGCTGAGCACTACTGTCTATGCTCCAAGCATCAGGTTCCATCAGCACCTTATGTATTTATTTTGTTTTCTCTCTCCACACACGCACACACAGGTGTGTGCATGTGCGTACTTAAGATACACGTCTAAATATATTTAGACACATAGTTCAAGTAATGAAGAAACATAGTCTTTGTAACTTAAAGTTCAACCATTCCTAGGTGCTGAAAATGTACCTTTTAACAGATTTATAGATTTCTGGGGGGACATGTTTCGTTTTAGTTG
>NW_028017269.1:0-721 GCF_054177405.1 Leptonychotes weddellii
GGAACACTTCATCTAGAACTAATGATGTAATGTATGGGGATTAATATAAGAATAAAAAAAAAAGTAACAAACAAAAAAAAAAAAAAAAAAAGAATTACTCAGGGTAGTATTTTGAATTTTCCTTTTCAGCTGTCCAGACAAAATCAGTTCACTAATGATGCATGTAACAGCCACTGGGCACTGCAACAGTATGTGTAAAAAACAAAAACAAAAACAACCAAAACCCCTAACTCTGATTTGGTTAGGTTGACAACATAGTCAAAAATCTGATGTGTTCTTTCAGTTATTATTAATTCCTCTTTATTGTTTTTGTTCCACTTGCTAAGAATTTCTTAGAAGTATTCATCTTTTTCCTATTTTGCCCTTAAGGTATACTTCTCAGCAAATAATTGATCCACTGGTCTCATTCATAAAGAGCTTGTGCTGGTTTTCAGTTCTAAACATTTGGTGGAACTGAAATCAAACACTTTGCTTTCAGCAGCCCAAATCTTTCCAGGGCTTCTTTATGTTATAAAAGCATAAATAGGGGCGCCTGGGTGGCTGAGTTGGTTAAGCCTCTGCCTTCAGCTCAGGTCATGATCTCCGGGTCCTGGGATTGAGTCCTGCATCAGGCTCTCTGCTCAGCAGGAAGTCTGTTTCTCCCTTGCTCTCTGCCCACCCCCCACATCCTGCTCATTTTTTCTCTCTCTCTCTAATAAATGAAATCTTAAAAAAAAAAAAA
>NW_028017270.1:0-721 GCF_054177405.1 Leptonychotes weddellii
AATTTTACATTAGGTTTACAAAATGTTACCATTGGGATAAACCTAATAAAGGATACATGAGGTTCCTCTGTATTATTTCTTGCAACTGCCTGTGAATCTACAATTACATCAAAATAAAAAGTTTAATTGAGCTATTTAATTTCTGTTTCAATTTTGCGGAGCAATAGATTATATAGAAGTGTATTGGTTAATATGCAGATGGTTTGTGATTGTCCAGCTGTCATTTTTTTAGAGATGGAGGAGGGGTAGAGGGAGAGAGAAAGAATCGTAAGCAGGCTCCAGCCCCACGGAGCCTGACGGAGCCCTACGGAGCCCCACAGAACCCAACATGAGGCTGGATCTCACAACCCTGAGATCATGACCTGAGCTGAAATCAAGAGTCAGAAGCTTAATGGACTGAGCCACCCAGGAGCCCCTGTCCAGTTATCATTATGACAGTGCTTTCTCATATAGTGCTACTGCATTTGGGTCCTACAATATCCTTGAGGTTCTCCTGGGCAGTGAGGTTATTTCTGGACACTGGATAATACTGGAGGAGCATCTCCTCATGTCTGTAAGTCAGCATTAAATGAGAATAAAGTTGAAAGATTCAAGATGTTTTCTTGAGCCTCTGGAAGTTATTATTTGACTTTTGGGAATTCTTCTTTATGGAGTGATTTTATTGCTATGTTGTCATTGATGATGATGTGATGTTTTCCTTACTTGTATGACATGATGATTA
>NW_028017271.1:0-720 GCF_054177405.1 Leptonychotes weddellii
AGGTCATGATTTCAGGGTCCTGGGATGGAGCCCACGCTTGGGCTCCACACTCAGCGGGGAGTGTGCTTGAAATTCTCTCCCTCTGCCCCTCCCCATTTGTGTGCTCTCTCTCTAAAATAAATAAATCTTAAAAAAAAAAAAAAAAGGGTACTACAATGAACATCTCCCCGTATGCCTTTACATATCTGTTTATTTCCTTAGTCACTGTCTATAAAGTTGAATGGCTGTGTAGAAAATTATACATACAAAGTTTCAATACATTTTGCTAGATCTCCTTTTATAAAAACTTATTGTACACAGCAAAAGAAACAGTCAACAAAACCAAAAGACAACCGACAGAATGGGAGAAGATATCTGCAAATGACATATCAGATAAAGGGCTAGTATCCAAAATCTATGAAGAACTTCTTAAACTCAACACCCAAAGAACAAATGATCCAATCAAGAAATGGGCAGAAGACATGAACAGACATTTTTCTAAAGAAGACCTCCAAATGGCCAACAGACACATGAAAAAGTGCTCAACACTGCTCAGCATCAGGGAAATCCAAATCAAAACCTCAGTGAAATACCACCTCACACCAGTCAGAATGGCTAAAATTAACAAGTCAAGAAACGACAAATGTTGGCTGGGATGTGGAGAAAGGGGAACCCTCCTACACTGTTGGTGGGAATGCAAGCTGGTGCAGCCACTCTGGAATACAGTATGGAGGTTCCTCA
>NW_028017272.1:0-720 GCF_054177405.1 Leptonychotes weddellii
ACGGCCCCCAGGGATGCTCCTCCTGTTCAGCACAATTCAGCACAATCCCCAGCAAGAAGGAATGAGGAGGAAGACATGTTTCCATGTCCTTGCCTGGTGCAAGTATGGTTGTATTTTGGGTGGAGCTGGTTGGGCTCCATGTCTGAGAGGGTTTGTAAGGTGAGCAGGCCCACTGGGACTTGGGGAAGGAATGTGGTAGTGTGAATGCACAATAAGGATACCTGTACAGTCTTTGCAGAGAGGAGTGCTTCTGTCTAATTATTCCAACCACTGTGGAATGGGATTTGCTCTCTACTGTCCTCAGTTCACCAATACGACCAGTGATCGTGTGGATCCCACACACTAGTAAGGGTTAATATAGGTGCACTGAACTGAAACAGCATGGAAGGTGTGCATCACAAGCACATTTCGATGTCACCACCAGTGGGAAACAGTCCATATGGGACATTTTCCATGGAACTCTCTTCCTCATAGCAGAACCATGAAATCCAATTTCAAATTTTTTACAAATTGTTAACCGTTCCATGTACCCAGAGATCATTTTCCCTGTGATTTTATGGTTCTTTTGTTTCCAGTTCTCTTCAGAACCTGAGAGCGAAGTTTTGCAGGGGTGCCCACTTGATGCTTGTTTGTAGGCTCCGAATCTGCACCTGTTCTGTGTCCTTTAGTGGTTGGCCAGTCGTATGTGGCCAAACAAGGGACACAGGAAGGTCCAGGGAG
>NW_028017273.1:0-720 GCF_054177405.1 Leptonychotes weddellii
GACCATGTGAAGGTCAGAAGTCGGAAGCAAGGACTGAACTCTGGTCTCTCCATCCCTGAAGGGCTCCCTCATTCCTCAGACCATGCCACCTCCCCGCAGCTTCATCTTCAGAATAAAGAGACTGTGGCAAAACCAGGAAGAGACTGTTGGTTTCAAGGGCAGCTTAACCATCAGGGTGCTAGATGGACCACTCTTGCCTTACATGAGTCGTTCATTCCATTTTTCCGAATCAGGAATCTTCAACATATGCTTGGATTCTGAGTTTCCGAACAAAAACTTCACAGAGGGACCCCTGCTCTGAAAGAACTTTTCTTTTTTATCCAGTGCATTCCTTCCTGGGAAATCTTAACCACTTTCGAGGGTTAGACCCTCGTGCTCTGCGTGCTCAGACCCGCACGCAGCCCACGTGCTGGATTCCACCTGTCTGTCCAACACACACTTCAAGTCCAACACCTCAAAACCGAATTTGCCACCTTCCTTCCCAAGCCAGCTAACCGTCCTGGGGTTTTAAATCTCTACCTGATTACTCAAGCCAGAAACTAAGATTCTTGCTTCCCTACTCCTTATGTTGAATATATTCCCCAATCTTTCCAAACCAGTTTCTGAGCTTTCACATCTGGCCCTGTACTCTCTGTTCTTGCAGGGAAACCCTGGTGATTTCTCAGCGAGATTATCGACACCTTTGACTTCATGATGCAATGCACGTCTACAGTCATGCTA
>NW_028017274.1:0-720 GCF_054177405.1 Leptonychotes weddellii
AGAACTTGGGGCGCCGCTCCTCAGTGAGCCCCCAGAGAAAAGCCGTCAGTCACTCCCGTCTCCCCAGTCTCCAGCCGCACTCCGTGCTCACCCAGCCTGTGACCGCGCGTTTCTATCTCTGGCACCCGACCCCGTGTGGAGTCTCCAAACCCAGCAGATCCCTGCGGTGCACTCCCGCGTGGCTCCTCCCGGGGGAGGAAGGTGAGTCTCCCCGGATCTGCCGCTTGTTGGGTCCCTGTTGGAGGAGCAGTGGCCCGACGGTGCCGCGGATCATGGTTTATGGCAACCCCGAGCTGAGAGCCAGCGCCTGGGCTCCGTCTCTGCAGCCGGCTTCCCTGCTCCGTTACCTGGGAGCTCTGCCGCACTCAGGCACCCCCGGTCTTTCTGTGACCCCGAGGGTCCTGAGACCACACTGTCCCGGAGGGTTCCACCCCCGCTTTGCCACCAGTGTGACGTCCCTCAGTGGAGCAGACCTTTAAAAGTTCCGATTTTGTGCTCTGTGGTTCTATCACTTGCCAGAAGCGGCCGACGGAGGCCCCTCCCCCGCCATCTATCCTCCCGAATATCGCCTCGGATTCACTTCTCCGCACGTCCTACCTTCCAGAAAGTGGTCGCTTTTCTGATGAGAGAGTTGTTGCTATTCTTTTCTTCGATCTCCTGTTGAGTTTGTAGGTGTTCAGAATGGTTTGATCTCTATCCAGCTGAATTCCTGAGAGGAGA
>NW_028017275.1:0-1000 GCF_054177405.1 Leptonychotes weddellii
AATTTTTCTTCATAACCTTTCAACAACGGTTCTTTTCAATATATTCAGAGATGCTTATATTTATAGAATGCTGATAGTGGACCTAGAACCAAATCAGTTGTATTTAGAATTTATTAACTGTGGATTACATACGACTTAGGGACTATGTAGCCTATTTCTGTGAGCTGTTTTCTGAAACTGTGACATAGTTCTCATGAAATCTTATTCTAATTCTTTTTTTTTATTACAAAACTTAATTATTTTTATTTAACCAAGGTGACAATAAGAGATCCCAAAGGCAAATATGTAGGGTTATATAGTTGCTAGCAACACTTAGCTCCTTTCTTTGAGGAGGTTTGTTTTTTTTTTAAGATTTTATTTATTTGAGAGAGAGAGAGAGAGAAAGCAAGAGAGTGGGGGAAGGTCTGAGGGAGAAGCAGACTCAGGCTGGGCTGAGCGCAGAGCCCCATGGGGGACTCCAATCTGAGACTCCAGGACCATGAGCTGAGCCAAAGGCCTACTGACTGAGCCACGCAGGCACCCATTGAGAAGTTTTAACCAAGTAATCAAAGACCTGAGAACGACAAAACATAGAAACTGGTTTTCTGGGCAGACAAAAGAGGAAAAAGTTTGTTTACAATTTCTTATTAAGAGCAGACCACTAATTCAAGAAAACTTTGTCTTTTGAACAGAGAGAATTTCAATCTTATACCACTGTACTTTTAAAATCCTTTTATTTCAACCTTCGTCTGTCCTGACCACACCTAAAATTCCTTTTCAGAGATTTCCCTTCACAAACCTTCTACAACTTCCTTTTGCATTTAGATTTTGTCCCAAGACCTTTCTCCCCAAACAACCATCTTATTTAGGACAATATTACCTTCTTTGACCTTCGACAAAAATGCATTCCCATTCCTTATACCTTTTTTACACATCTCCTATGTTTCTACATACAGAGTTGTTTCCCTTATTTGCATGTCTTAGTTACATCTAGCAGAATTACGCACTCTTAGAAAGCTTA
>NW_028017276.1:0-11302 GCF_054177405.1 Leptonychotes weddellii
ACAAGATGAAACCAGAGAGGGAGACAAACCATAAGAGACTCTTAATCTCAGGAAATGAATTGAGGGTTGCTGGAGTGGTGGGGGATGGGAGGGATGGGGTGGCTGGGTGATGGACATTGGGGAAGGTATGTGTTATGGTGAGCGCTGTGTATTGTGTAAGGCTGATGAATCACAGACCTGTAGTCCTGAAACAAATAATACATTATATGTTAAAAAAAAAAAAAGAAGATAGTAGGAAGGGAAAAATGAAGGGGGGGGAAATAGGAGGGGAGGACGAACCATGAGAGACTATGGACTCTGAGAAACAAACTGAGGGTTTTAGAGGGGAGGGGGTGGGGGGATGGGTTAGCCCAGTGATGGGTATTAAGGAGGGTACGTATTGCATGGAGAACTGGGTATTATACGCAAACAATGAATCATGGAACACTACATCAAAAACTAATGATGTAATGTATGGTGACTAACATAATAAAATAAAATTAAAAAAAAAATAAAGGCTGTTTGTTGGCCTAGATTCCAGTGGGAAACCACATGGAAGAGAGCCATAGCCAATCCAAGAAGGACATGCAGTAGGAATGATCAATAAACCTTTGTTACTTTGAGCCAGTGAGATGTTAGGGTCATTTGTGACTGCAGCGTCACCTGCTATCCTGATAATCCACATAAGTGACTGACATCAGAGGCTATGATTCCCATTTCTTCTTTGGCATGCCTTCATCATGGACAGGGAGGACTTTCTAACGTCCTTTCAGGAGCTCACACACTGTTGACCTACAACCAGAGTGTCATTCCACCTTCGGAATCCTAGACAAGGGTTCCTGCAAGGTCTTGCAATGGGGAACCTGGGTCTCCATGTAGAGCAGCTGGGCTCTGGTGTAGGGGTGGTCAGCCAGGCTCCTGGAGCAGGGCCATGGGTACCCAGTTGCTGACCAGCATGGGCAAGGGCACTGCAGGTAAAAACCTTCTACCCAACATGGGAAGGCACGCCATAAGGAAGCTACTCAGAGGACACCAGGGAATCAGCATATCCACTGAGAAGCTCCCTACCTACCGTCCTCCATGAGTCAGTGTGTGCGGCCCCGTGCTTATGTATGATTAAGGATTTAATCTGAGTCCTGATAGATGTGTGCCAATTTTCCTTAAAGCAATAGGCCCCTTTCTGCTCTCCAAGAGTCTAGGGGACCAACACTCAAGCCTGGAAGCTCCAGCCTTGCAGAGGCATCTTGGAGAAGCTGCTGATAGCTTCCAGGACTTGAGCGATTCTAGGGGTACAAACACCTCTGACTGTGATTCGGAATGAGGATGAGCTCTGTCAAGTTTCATGGTTAGTAGAAAACCAAGTTCTTAACTTTTTTTAAAAACATGTCTTCCACAGAAAATACATGAATGAATGAATGAAGAACGAACAAATCATCTATGAAAATCTCCAGGGCTCACAAGTGCATATATCCTGAGCACAACTTAATGTCTGGTGATCTGGAATGCTCTGACAGATCAACCACTTGGTATAATAGTATGCTCTCGTTCTGTGGCCTTTCCTTCAACAGGACCTGCCCTTGTAGTTCCTGACTCCACACACAAAAGAGCTGCCCCGGGCGGCATATATGGAGCAGCGAGCCAGCTGTCAGGAGCCCTGTGATCCCGAGGAGGAACAGCCCCTGGCCTCCACGCTCGGAAAGGCATGTGCGTCACGGACTGCTTTTCTATTTACTGTAATATGTAGTGACTTAGGGGCATCAAAGTGTGCCCTTCCTGGGGCTCTCAGTAATGTCAAATTTAATTTGGCCAAGAGGTCTTCCTCAGGGCTTCATGGGGCATTTCATACTCAAGGCAATTCTGTGACACTTCACTTCTGGAAAGGCTGGGACTGAGAGGACCGAGCCCTTCATCTTGAATCTCTGAATTCAGAGGAAGTGATAAGCAGTTTGCCGAACTTCTCCAAGAAACCTGGCTTTAGGTAGAGTGAGGCTAGTGGCAGACCATCTGAGGCTATGTTCTACAAGCTCAAGGGGGCACGGGTTCAGGGTCCTGCATTATTTTTGTTTCAAGGCAGAATGCAGGCATCTCAGTGTGGGCCCAGAGAGGCTGTTTCAAAAGCTGCTGCACCTGTCAGGTCCTTCCTGACAATGGGCTTTGAACTAGCTCTTGTCTGCTCCTAATGGAGCCGGCGTTGCAAGAAGAGGAAGCAGGTGGGCAGTGACCAGACACGCAAAATGCCCCTCCACAGAGACACCCCTGCCTGGGTCACCGCATACCTACGGTATCACAGAAGAGATACCAGAACTCAATGGCATCCAGGAAGCACCCCCAGGATAGCCTCCCTGGTGTACAAAGGCCAGGAGAATACTGCTGAAGGGAAAGGTTTGGAACAGCAAAGCAGGGAGAGATTCTGGTGGGAAGAAACCATGAGCAAAGACTTAGGGATGAGAATCAGCCAGGCACAGGGACAAAGGAGGTGTCCTGGCCAAGAAGAGGCAGAACATCAGGAGGAAACTGGCTACAACAATGGATTGGCAGGGTGGAGGCAGGTCCTCGGAAGTGTCCCGAGTCAGGCAGGTGTTGGACACCCACACCTGGATGTTCCCCAGGCACCAGTCCTCGTAGTCCCTAAATCTTCACGTGCCTGGATTCCTACTTCTGGTCAGTGGCATTCTTGTCCAGTTAGATGCTTACACTTGAGTCATCTTAGATTCCTTCCTTCTCACTCCTGACAGCTAATCCATCATTGATTAGCTTGCTGATTTTGCCTCCTAAAGCTGTCTTAAATGCATTTCTACTGCCACTCCCCTGGTTCAGAACTCATTATGTCTTGCTTAGACCATGGCAATAACATCCTAATTGGTCTCCCTGTTTCCATCCAAAGTCAATAAAGATTTGGAAGATGAAAAATGCCCGGTTGCCGATGCTGAAAGTGTTATGGCCATTCCCTAGTTGGGAAAGCCTGCGAGCAACTTGTCTAACATCCGCTGAAAACACATGGAAGCTTGTCCTGAACCTAAGCCGCCCCACAGGATCAGGAATTACAACCCAGACTCTGTTCTGGAAGCCATCCAGCCTGCATCTCCCTTGCAGAGGGAGCACGGACCTGCAGGGCCGCCTCCTTCTGAAGCCCACTCCAGCACCGGATGCGCATCTGGGTTCCATTCATTTGCTTCCGCCCTTTTTTCCTGAGCTCTCTCCCTCCATGGAATTCAAGATTCAGACTCCTGACAAGGAGGCAGGAGGGGCCCTGCCTGTCAGCTTACTCGGATAGGGTCCCCACAGTGCGGTGGGCACTCCTACCAGGAATGTCACCAGAAAGACACAGAGACCCCCCTCCCCGTAAAGGGTGTCTCCTGGAACCAAGAGGTAAGCTCACCTCTTGGGGGAAAGCTGCTTTCCTCACTGAGTTACCTGCCTTCCTGCAAGGTGACGCCTGCAGCCCAGAAGGAATGAGCGGTGTTAACAACCAGATGCAATTTTGCTCTAAAGTTTCTTCCCTCAGAAGAAATCCTTCTCCCTCTCCCTATCTCCTCATCTCTCCCCAGCAACATTCAAAATCAAATCACAAGTGTGTGCCCTTGGGCCCATCTGATCTTTAACAACCTGATTCCATCATCTCCTTCTCACCCGGAGGAGTTTAAGAAATGACTGTAACCCACGGTGGTGCGGGGTCGAGTTGACTTATAATCCAGGTGCACGGGGAGTGAAATGGCATGTTCATTCACAGTAAGATGTCGTCGGAGATGGCTTCTTGCACACGAATGAAGGAGAGTGGTGGAGGCCCCTGGCATCCATTTTTGCGGGGGCTGTCTGGAGTCCTGAAGTTGTGGTGTTCTCCCCAACCTACTGCATATCTTTGGAGAAGCCTGTGTCCCCACAGGCCTTCCTGACAGCCTGGTGACATGACAAATGGGACACGCGCACATTTACTTCTAAAATTTTCACCTGATTCCTTGGGCAAGAGCAGTGTGGGTGAAGGGGTGTGTGTGTGTGTGTGTGTGTGTGTGCGTATGCATGTGCACAGCAATGGTGAGGGAGGAAAACTGCCCCAGCCATAGTCGTGGAGGGCCCACCAGGAGTGGATGGTGCTCAGGAACTGCACTGTGTTCAAGAGGCTCCTTTTCCTTTTGTGGAGATGGAGTTACCCCCAAATACAGGTCTAGTCAAAGAGTAAGCTCTTTTCGAAGCTCCCCACAGCATAGCTGGGGACCTAGATGTGAGTTCCTGAATACTCTTGGAGAGAATGAGAAAGCAATGAAACGTATGTGGTCCACCTCACCCCAAGGCCCATCGACACCTCAACGGTCTGGCTTGCCATGCACAGGGGACCATTCCCAGTATGTGGAGCACTCTGCAGGCTGACTTGAGAGACTGACATTCTAGCTGCCCCGGCCTGGCCTGCCTTCACAGCTGCTGAGCTCAACTGCCTGCATTCAGGTAGAAGTGCCTTCCACTCCGCCACCTTCTAATAGGGTCTAGAACCAGCCATTTTTTCCTCTCTGGGCCTCAAATTTTCCATCTTTAAAATGGGATGAGTAACAGCCTCCTGACAATGAAGATGAGAGAGTTAAACAAAGCGATGCACGTGAAGAGTGTGGCAGGTGCACCCAGTCGGTGCTTCGTGAAGCTGTTTCCTTGTGTAGCACCTCTCTGGGCCTTGTTTCCTAGCTCTGACTCTTTAACCATAATAAGTAAACTCAATATTCACCCAGGAGTTACAGATGCCGATGAGGTTGGGAGGGACTCATTCTTTCCTAACATAAGATACGCTTTGTATGAATCATTTAAAAGCAATTAATTAAAAAACAATCCCAACAGGGAGAAACCTACCGCATAATTTCTGAAGGGATCTCTCAGAGTAGGTCTCCCGGTCGCAGCCCTTCCCGATGTAATTGGTTTGCAGCTCCGTGGTGATTTGGATGGAGGACACGGCCCCATCGCACGTCTCCAGGTGGATGCTGGGGAAAAGCGGCACGCTCCCTGAGCCAGGCTGATACTCAATCCTCTTGGTCCAGTCTGAATCAACAAGGAAAAGAAGAAAGTCAATCAGGGATTCGCCAGTTCTGCCATAACACTTGTTCTGAAAATGTGCATCTGTTCCAACATAATTGATATATTGGGGAACGTTTTGAGGATAAGGGGAATTTCACATTTGCTTATGCAAGATTTCCTTCCTGAGAAACACTAGGGGAAGAGAGAAAACAGCATCCAACGGAGCTGATCCAGGTAGGAAGATACAAAACATGCATGTGTACACACCTCAAAATCTAGCCGCCATGCAGTCCGCTGTATGTTATGAGCCACATCCACCTGCCCCCGCAGTGACAGAGTGCCTTCCATTCAGAAAGCACCCCTGCCAGCCTGCCAGCCCCCCATCACAGTACTGCCCCAGCTGCAGCCCTCCCCCGTCCTCTGCTATGGGCAAACACCCGGTCTCTTCAGGGTGAGGTGCCAGATTCACTGTAGGACTTCTCTATTTCTTAACCATTTAACCTGTGTAAAACCGTGCTAATTATTTTCCTTTCTCTCTTTCTTATGTATCACTGATGACACTTTTGAGTGTTATGCCGCTCGCCCCATTTCCCCCATTTTGCCCAGTGGGGTGATTTTTAGGAACGCGTACATTCTGTCGCAAAACAAGAGAGCATGGCAGTTCAGGGTTACTTGGGGTCATGAGGTGGGGCGCGGGATTCTTTCTCAAGCATTCAGGACTGTGACCCATTTAAGTAGGGCCGATGGGTTCATCACTTCTTTTTTTTAGTGGAAAAATAATTTGGAGATGATAAAGCGTTGAAGAGGAACAAAACCACAATCAAAATGGCACCACACAAAATAGAGCAGTCAATGAAAATAAACACCAAGAGGGCGTGTACACATGGATTGACTGGAATAACCACAGCAGCAGTTGAAAAGCAGGGGAGAGTCAAGGCAACGCTCATCGTGACCGGTCACAGCGCTTGCTGACAGCAGCGAGCGCGCCATGCTCTGTGAGGACGCACATCTGAGAGGTCTGTGCAGCCCTCAGTCAGACTGCTGGGTAGAATCAAGGAATGTGACGTACGGATACTAGCAGTTGATGAATCCCAAATGTTTGTCACATAGAACCTTGCTAGGAGGTTATCCTTTTGCTGAAGCAGAAATAAAAATCTATGAAATTGCTTGCTCTCGTCTATGAGAAACGGAGAAAGTCTGGCTTTTGTGGGTCAGTGTTCTTTGCAAGCGCCCAGTGGGCCACTGGCTGCCATCTTGAGCAATTCCAGTGCAGGGGCCAGATGCCTTTGTCCACTGAGCAGCCATGTGCTCAGGGTTTCCATGTGCAAGGCTCTGTTCGGAGCATCGAGGATACAGCAGTGAAGGAGGCGGGAAAGGTTCCCGCCTTGCAGAGCTGGCACGGGGGTGGGGGTGGCTTGGGGGGCAGCCTGTGCTGTCCTATCTGAGAGGGTGAGCCTCGAAAAGGAAAAGTGGTGACAGAGAGGGGCTGTTTAGATGCAGCGAGTTCCTGTCTGAGCTGAGGTCTGCATGTCAAGTATAATTGTGCGTGGGAAGCCTCAGTGAAGCGGGTTTGAAGCAGATGCCCAGCAATCTTGGCTTGACTCTGTCTGGTCAGGAAGTTCTTGGGCAGGTTAATGAAGGTCTCCAAGCCTCAGGCACCTCATCAATAAAAGAGGGACCTTACAATGTTGGGGTGAGGACTGAGGGCCTCCGTGCGTGCATGGCATGCGGTAGGACTTCAATCAGTGTTGTTCTAAGAGAGGAAGGAGATGTTCAGTCCTAGGAGACAGTGTTCCCTGCACAGCAACCCTGCCATGTACCAGATAACCATGGAATCTGGGTTTAGGTCTGAACCCCCACGTCAGCCAACCACCCCTTTGGGGTTTTCTCAGGGCAGGCCATGAGCAGAGACTGCACCCAGTGAGGTTGGTCACCAGGAACTTACCACTGGACGATATTTGGATGGGAGGGACTTCGTGTGAAAGAGAATGGACCTAATTGCATGCTTTTCCTCACAGCCCCGAGGAGCTGTGTCTGGACTAGCCCATCACCTTCTGGAGGATGAGATCATGGAGCTGCTCTAAATCATGTTCCAGAGGCCCCAAGTTCAATTAAAATGAACCACTGGAGAACAGGAGGGCTTTTTGTCAGGTGCATCTGAAGGTCACAGAGCTGTAAGAAGCAGTCCACACACAGCCAGCCTTGTGTCTTAGGTCCATTGTTTCATGCCTCTGTGCATTTGATCATGATGTTTCCTCTATACAGAGCTCCCTTCTTATCCCCTTCTGTCTTGTTAACTGCACGCAACCTTTCCGAATTTCTCGTCTCGGTAGATATGCTCGTCTGTGCTCCATGGCATCCTCAGCATTAGACACAGCACTAGACTCTAAGCTTCATGGTTACTCTGAATCCCCATCACACCCTGTGCCCAGTGGCTGGCATGGAGTTAGATGCTCACTCGATACTGGTAGAAAGTGTGAATGAATCCTGTGGGATTAATTTGCATGCTTGCCTCCCCTAGCAACTGGGAGCTCCTCAAAGGCAGGGATTGTGATGCTTATTTTTGATCCCTCTGCGCTGAGGTCAGAGTGCAGGGAATATTTGCCGGGCGGATCTGGGGAGCCTCAGACCCCTGACCTGACTGCTGCCATGGCAGGCTTCCCTGAGCCCCAGACAGCACTTGTGGCCTATCTGCACTTCTCAGGTACTGCCCCTGCCTAATCCTACCCTCAGTCCTGCAGAACCACCCATCCCGACAGCAGCCCATAACATGTGGGTTCTTTTTGTTTTCAGCAAGGCAGGCAGTCCAGAATTGAGGATGGAGGAATCTACTTCCCGATAATAGAAATGGCATCCAGGAGGAGGCCTCTTCCCCTTCCCCTTCTCACCCTTCTTTCCCTGGACCTTCCCTCTCTTAAAGATGCAGAGAGGAACACGGAGAAAGTGGTTTTGTGTAGGGGGCCACGGGGTGAGCCCCGTGGCACCAGTCCTTGACGTTCTGCTATTTCTGCTGGTGTAAGGTCCTCGCATATCACCTCCTTCTGGAAGCCTCTTCACTGGAGAAGCCCAAGACATCAGTGGGATTGATTCCCTTTATTCTGTGGGGCTGTGAGTACCTAGATATTTTGCTGGTTATCTTTGATAACATTCCACCTGAAATCCTTTTTGGAAGGAGTGCAAATAAAGAAGAAAATAAATAACGAAGGGATGGTCAGTGGAGGCACAGGCCTGGTAGAGTTTTCGCTCCTCTCACCACCCTCTGGCTGGGGGGCAAAGGGCCTCTTCGGGAAGAAATCAGGTACAAAAGAGCCTAGGGAACATCACATCTGCAGTTGCTTTGGTGACCTCACCAGGCTTGCTTTTGAGGGTTCACAAGGAGCAGGCAAAATTGTACCCATATAGTAAAAGAAATCGATGAAGCTTTCTGAGTATAGTGTCCTTGACAGAGTAGGGAGTTCACACAAACAGCTTTCATTTCCCCAGAAGGAGTCTGAGATGGGGATCAAGAGAGCCAAAGGCAAGTCATCACATTCAGCTTTTGTCACGTGAAATGTCTATTCATCCTCATTTCCTGGAGGAAGGATAGCAAGATGGGTAAAAGTTTGACCTCTAAATTCAGTGTGCCTGAATTCAAATCCCACCCCTACTACTTCCTGCATAACTTTGGGCAAATCATTTACCCTCTCTGAGCCTCAGTTTCCTCTTATGTAAACAATAAGTGTTGTCTACCCCCCAGGATTTGGGGGAGGGGATTAAATGCAGACTCATTTTAGCACCAAACACAAGGGTTATGTTCAATAGATGCATTACAGTTAACTTATCATTTATTCAATAGCACTTATTGCAGGAAACAAAGGATATACAACTATGAAGCACCTACAAGGTGCTAAGCATTTATACATCTATTCTTTTGTTTGATCCTCCCAGCAGCCCAGTGATTATTATCTTAATTGTGCAGATGACAAAGCCACGGTTGACAGTTGGTGTGACTTGCCCAAGGCCATGCAGCTCTTTTACCATAGCTCTGCCATGATTCTGAGGATTTGCCAGGATGGAGAACAAGTGTAATTTTTACAGATTCATTTCTGAATGTTCAACTTATACTGATATATATATATATATATATATATATATATATATACATAAATATAGAAAAGTCATAATCTCTGATGTTGGCAAAGGATCAAGGAGTGTTGTCAGTTTCATCACTGCTTGACCTTAAGGGCAGCTTGTGGGGGCACAGGGGTTGCTTTAACCCTGGAGACTGCACAGGACTGCACTTGAAACTCATCTCCTCTAAATGTGGGTCATGTGACCTCTGCAAAGCTGAGTGAGTCATCTCTGAGCCTCCACTGCCTCACCTGTAGATCTGAGTTAGCGATACCTCCTCATGGGCTTGTCATGAGCATTTAGGTTAAGAGCCCAACACGGCAAACTTCCTGTTGAAGCCTCACAATAGGAATGTCCCGCTCCCTGGTTCACAAGCTTCCCAGACTTCTCCGAGCTGTCCTGCTTGGAAACAAAATCTTTGCAGTGTATGAAGTGTGGTTCACTTATTTTCTTAAGTGAAGAGAAAGGAAGCAGCTACCTTTTGTTTTGATAAACGATTACCTCGTAAGTATTCCTGGAAAAGTGAACAGTGAATGCCTTTAGGAATTAAACTCCTTCTCCATGGGTTAAGGATTTAGAAATGTGATGATTTTATTATAACTCCCGCTAAATTTGTTTTCTTACCAGTAGAATATTAGCTACTTGGAACTCTCCTATTAGATGCCTGGAGGTGGAAAAAAGCGAATCTGAGACTTCTGGAAAGCACAGGCTTTGGGGGTTCTTGCAATCCAAGACATTCAGAATTGTTCCACTTCTGTACGCAGAAGTGACACCGAAGCGTGAAAAGGAAAGACACAGGTGTGTCAAAACACCCTTCATTCCTTCACTGTGCGTGCTCACGGGCCTCCAGCTCTTCCTGGTCTTGGCTGAAGAGGCATCAGGTGTTCTAGGAAATGTCTGGATTCATACAAGGTGAGTGGCTGGATGTGAGGATGCTGGAGAGTGGGAGGGGAGGAAGGGGCTCCCCCTGCACAGGATCGTGCAGGCAGCTGACATTCTAGCCAGTCTCTGCGGGCATCAACCATCTGGCATCTTTTAAGACTTTCTCCAAGAGGTGGATGACTTTGATTTGGGCACCAAGGGATTTCCTTTCCTACTGGGAGAAGGTAGGGAGGTCCTTTTGGTCAGCAGTGAGCACCTTTATCTCCACGGCCATCCCAGTGCATCTGAACTGGGGGTGGGTTAGGAGGCAGAGAGGGCCTGGAGAGGTAAGCAGAGGTCAGATGACAGATGCCGGGTAAGAGGTTTGGGTTTCACCTTGCAGCTAGTGAGGAGTCATCAATGAGTGTTTAGCGAGGGCATGAAGTATCCAGATTCTGCTTTGAAAAGGTCATTTGGCAGCTGGATTAGGTCTGGTGTTCATTTTCAGAACGTTAGAACACTCCTGATCATCAATCCATGCAGAAGGCCCCCTCTGACAGGGTCACACAATGGGGAATCCACTTCAATTCAGTTCGATTCAATGTAATTAAATGCAAGAGTGTTAACTCTGCAGCTGGACAGACTCAGGTTTGAAGGCCGGCTCTGCCACTTCTTGGCTGTGTAGCTCTGAATAAACCTTTTAGAGCCTCAGTTTCTGCATCTGCTGAATGGGGATAGTTATTAACCACCCTAAAAGGAGGAACCCTGGCCTGGGCTCAGACCCACGTGTGAATCCCAGCTCTCCCACTTGGTGCCACATACCATGGGCCAGTCATCTCCTTCTCTGCCTGAGCAGGCAAACACAGGTGACATGCATGCAGACGCTGGTGATACTGGAACCTATTTCAGGGCCGTTGAGAGGGTCTCTATCAGATAATAAATGCAAAGCTCTTAGCCCTGTGCCCCACATGTGATAGGCCCATACACAATTTAACAGGGATTAACTTATGTGGCTTTCTCTTCTCCAATTAAAAACAGTTACACACAGGCACAATTTAAAAAGAAACAAAGCCACAAACTCTCTGAACTCAATTACAAATACAAGGAATGCTCTCTCTTCCTTTATTGCTGACCCCTTTCCATTCACTATATTTTAGTCTCATAAAGTCAGAGCATTTTATTACCTTTTTAATTCTTTCTAAAAAGAGATATCTTTTTTTTTTCTTTTTTTTTTTATTCTTATGTTAATCCCCATACATTACATCATTAGTTCTAGATGAAGTGTTCCATGATTCATTGTTCGTGCACAACACCCAGTGCTCCATGCAGAACGTGCCCTCCTCAACACCCACCACCA
>NW_028017277.1:0-720 GCF_054177405.1 Leptonychotes weddellii
GTGTGTCCCTCTGAAACAAATAATGCAATATATGTTAAGGAAAAAAAAAAAGAAGAAGATAGCAGGAGGTGAAGAATGAAGGGGGGGAAATCGGAGGGGGAGATGAACCATGAGAGATGATGGACTCTGAAAAACAAACTGAGGGTTCTAGAGGGGAGGGGGATGGGAGGATGGGTTAGCCTGGTGATGGTTATTAAAGAGGGCACGTTCTGCACGGAGCACTGGGTGTTGTGCACAAACAATGAATCATGGAACACTACATGAAAAACCAATGATGTAATGTATGGTGATTAACATAACAATGAAAAATTTTTAAAAAAGAAATTAAACTTTATCATAAGTATGTATGTATAGGAAAAAATAGCATATACGTGTGTGTATATATATGTATATACACATACACTGTTATATATGTATATATATGGGGTTTGGTACTATCCGCAGTTTTAGGCATCCACTGGGGTTCTTGGAACATATCCTCCATAGATAAGGTGGACTGCTAATGTCATATAGGTCATGATATGTTCCTACAGACCCTTCACATGCAGGCTTTCAAACATGGTATTATTCCATCAGTTCCCACAACTATGAAACTATCAGGGATAGCCACAGGAAAAAGGTCTTTCCCCCATGCCCATTTACCCCAAGTTACCTAAGCCCTGCTCTTTCATTTGTTGGTTCTAATTAAGTTTTCTTCTTTGGTAGAAATTTTTCTTTGTT
>NW_028017278.1:0-720 GCF_054177405.1 Leptonychotes weddellii
GAGGAGTAGGGGACCCTATTTCAACTGGTCCCTGGAATTGAGCTGGATAACTACCAGACCACTCTGAGCACCCGCGAAACCGGCCTGAGATGTAAGAAGATCTGGATCTCTACAAACAGAATATCGCAGGCAGTTGGTTTTGAGGTACAAAGTGGAGAGCCGTGATCCTGCAAGCAGATATCGGAGGATAAATGGCGGCGGGAGGCTGCCTGGACGTGGGGATCCTACACCGCCGGTGAGTGACAGCCTTGCGCGCTGCAGACGGGGCACAGACTCGCAGACTGGTAGCGGCGGGGAAAGGACTTTAGGGTAGCCCCCCCGGGGTGGAAAACCAGTGCGGTGGGGTTACGCGCACGCGAACTGCAGCCTCCCAGACAGAAACCCGGTGCGCCAGGGTCCTGCCGGTGAACTGCAACCCCTGGGGGTGGAAACCCCAAGTGGCGGAGTCGCGCACACGCGAACTGGGAGCGGCTGGCGGTTTTAGAAGCACAAAGGGCAGAGACGTGCCCCGACCTGGAGGCAGGACTGGGAGCGCTGTGGAGGGGCGCACAGCCCAGGACACTGCAGTTTATAGCAGCATGGACAGAAACGGAGACAGTGTGGCCTGGAGAGCTCACTGAAGAACAGACTGCGGTCTCTCTGCTCTGAGGCAGAGGGTTGGAAAACGGCCTCTTCTGCTCTGACTCGTGGAAGAGATGTGGAAAGCAGCAAGGGAAAGGC
>NW_028017279.1:0-720 GCF_054177405.1 Leptonychotes weddellii
AAACCAAAATAAAATGTTCCTTTAAAACCAGTACTTCTTTAGCCAATGATCAACTTGATAGAAATTTTTTCTCAACACTTAGCTAACAAATGGGACTATCACAGAAATAATTTACCATAAAGTAGAATTACCAAATTAATTTACCCAAAGTGTTATGTTTTCCTGAATCTAAAACACTGTTGATTTGTACATCATTATTAACTATAGTTAATATAATTAAACCTTGATATCAGAGGCTCGATGGGGCTCTGGAATCACAGAGCGTTAAGTTCACAAAAGATTGGGCAAAGAACAGTAAGAGTTGCAGCACCCAGTTCTAGAATGCCAGAGACTAGGCAGCCCCAACACAGCGGGATAGAAATTAAATAAGACACAGTTAGAAGAACAGCTGATAGATAGGACTTTAAGACGTAGTATGGCCTCAGCCATCAACCCGCGGTTAGTAGAAGTATCATAAAATATAATTTCTTCATCTAATTAACAAACCCATTAGTACTCTCCCAGTCTAATTGGACTTTATTAAATTATCTTAATTCAAAGCAGGTGAAACCTCAGGCATACAAACAGATGGCAAAGAGCCCATTTTCAAGTTTAGCTGGCCCTGGATCCCACTGGAAACAAATCCATTAGCATTGTTCACCTTTTCTGCGTTCGTTTGAAACTTGGCTTCACTGTTACAAACAAAGTGAATAGGGACGGGGGGGGGGGGGGGGGGGGGGG
>NW_028017280.1:0-720 GCF_054177405.1 Leptonychotes weddellii
GATATATATATTCCTAGATACTTATCTTTCTCTATATATTTCTAGACATATATATCTTTCTAGATACATATTTCTATATATGTATTTCTCTCTCTCTTATATATATGTGTGTATATATATATATATATATTTTTTTTTCCCTTTAAAAGGCCAGAAGTTTATAAAATAAACTCCAAAGGCTGATCCTTTCTGTGGGCAGTGGAAAATGATCTGGACTGGGAGTACTGGCTAAAAGGTCTTTAGCTTTTTATGTTTTTTTTTAAAATAATGGTTTAATTTTTTTTTAGTTAAAAATGAACTAAGTCAGTATCTACATTAATCATCCAAATACAGAAAAATAGAAGTAACACATGCTTGTTATAGAAAATCTAAAAATTACATTAAAGTATAAATAGATTCAAATTCAATGTGGCAATTTGTATCCCAAACTATTTTTACTTCTTTGTCTGAAACACAGAATTAAAAAATGTCACTGGTTAAGAACAAACAAACAAAGAAACTCTGAAACTGCTGGCAGGTGGTTGAGAGAGCTCTACAAATTTTGGAACTCCTTCCACTTAATACCTCCAGGTGGTGTGAAGTACGTAGGTGTGTACCTGATACATACACAGCTACAATCTTATTTTCTTAAATGTGTTTATAAAATGAATATGATTATGTGTAATATTGGAAGTTTTTACAAAATGATGCACTGGATGATTCTTTGGTAGCAATATTGTA
>NW_028017281.1:0-720 GCF_054177405.1 Leptonychotes weddellii
AAAAAAAAAATTCTGTCTCAGTTTAATTTTCTAATTTTCTTAATAAGTTTTAATAACCAAATTAAAGGTATTAAAATGTTTATTGTAATAAGTATTTAATGTCATTTGTGCCTTAAAAAAACTGATCAAACCCATCAGAGCAGCTTATATGATACCAGGACAAACAGACTTCTCAGGAATCTCAGTTGGAAATAAAGCCGTGATACCTACATTCACTGTATATTCTTGGCCTCTTGGCTGCCAAGCCAATGCCCATCTGTTTAGATGGCAGGTTGCCTACTCATAAGTTGGCTGGCCTCTTGTACTATGACATGAGATCCAGCCAATGACAGCTAACAAAATGCTTCAGGAGGCAGCTCTTCTTACAGGAGGTCTTTTCTCATGCCAGAGTTAGAGAGGCGGTTGGCATCATGCATCCATTTAAACTTTGTTACACCTGTTGACACTTTTGTGCCAAAAGCAGACAATACAACAAATGACCAAGAGAAAGCACAAAGGACTTAACAAAGCTTAAAAATAACCCTTCTCACCCTCTTAGAAATGGATGTTCAGTTTCACTGCTAGTTAGTTGCACAGTTGACATGTAATTAATAGGAAGTGAAGATAGCCTTCTAAGTGACCAGAAAAGAGTTTGCAGTGAGGTAACCCACATCTCCAGGATTTGGGCCCTTAATGTCCCATATTGTGTCATGCAGTATAAGTCAATCATTACACTATCTC
>NW_028017282.1:0-720 GCF_054177405.1 Leptonychotes weddellii
AGATTAGAGGACTCTTCTCTTGAGACACAGAATAGCCTCAGAGACAAGAAGTCAACATACTAACATTTGAGAGGAGTCATCACAGCTTGATCCCCCAACTCAGAATCCCCCAACCACAGGATTTCATTCAGCTCTTTAAAATCACTTTTAAATATGCATGGGATTTTAAGGATCTCCAAACTACTAACTATTAATTAAACATGAAAGAGGGACAACAAAGCACACAAGCAGATTAAAATGGAACCTGAAGGAAATGAAAATAAAGCTAAATACAAAAAATTGTCCCCAAAATCTGTCTGCAGAGGGAGAAAAGAAGATACAGCAGTCATGAAAGGGGTACAGGAAGCTATGAAAAAGGAACAGTCAGAAAGCAAGAAAGATCTCTTATGAAGTATGTTTACTAACATTAAAATTTTACAAAGAATTTTACCATTTGCTCACTGACCTTGAAACTACGACTACCCTCAGGTCATTTTGGAGTCCTTGTGTCAAAGAGACTAGTAAACAAAAGAGTAACTCCCTGTGAAGCCATAATTAACCCTAATTACCGAGAGGCTCTGGAGTTAGAGAGAGAGAGAGGGAGAAGTATATCTGGAACTCAAGGGATTCACTGGGGCATTCCTCACAGATGTCATGCCCGGTGAGCATGGCGAATTGATAAGGACATGTTTAGTGATCAATAACAGAACCAAGAAAGGCAAAGCAACTCAGGGCTCAGAC
>NW_028017283.1:0-720 GCF_054177405.1 Leptonychotes weddellii
GATGTACAACATCCATTCATGATAAAAGCCCTCAACAAAGTAGGTTTAGAGGGAACATACCTCAACATAATAAAGGCTATATATGAAAAACCCACAGCTGACATCATCCTCAATGGGGGAAAACTGAGAGCTTTTCCCCTAAGGTCAGGAACAAGACAGGGATGTCCACTCTCACCACTTTTCTTCAACATAGTATTGGAAGTCCTAGCCACAGCAATCAGACAACAAAAAGAAATAAAAGGCATCCAAATTGGTAAGGAAGAAGTAAAACTTTCACTATTTGCAGATGACATGATACCATGTATAGAAAACCCAAAGACTCCACCAAAAAACTATTAGAACTGATACATGAATTCAGTAAAGTCACAGGATACAAAATCAACATACAGAAATATGTTGCATTTCTATACACCAATAATGAAGCAGCATGAAGAAAAATTCAGAAAACAATTGAATTTACAATTTCACCAAAAACCATAAGATACCTAGGAATAAACCTAACCAAAGTGGTGAAAGACCTGCACTCTGAAAACTACAAAACACTGATAAAAAAATTGGGGAAGGACACAAAGAAATGGAAAGACATTCCACACTCATGGATTGGAAGAATAAATATTGTTAAATGTCTATACCACCCAAAGCAATCTACACATTCAATGCAATCCCTATCAAAATCCCACCAACATTTTTCACAGAGGTAGAGCAAACAATCCTAAAATT
>NW_028017284.1:0-720 GCF_054177405.1 Leptonychotes weddellii
CAGTCACCCAAGCATGGTCCCCTGCCCAAGGCCACCTTTTGTGTTCATTACTCACCCTGGGGGTTCCCCGAAGACGCGAGGGACAAGAGTCCTAAGCCAACGTGAGGGCGTTTATCCTGGTTCTCAGGCGGGAACGGGTGGCTGTTCCTCCTCACCCCCCGCCTTGCGGAACTCAGCTTCCTTCTCTTCTCCTGATACAAGCATAGTCTTTCAAAGTCCTGCCCTGGGGTGCCTGGGGGGCTGCGCCTGTTAGGTATCTGCCTTGGGCTCGGGTCCTGATCCGAGGGTCCTGGGATGGAGCCCTGCATTGGGCTCCCTGCTCAGCGGGGAGTCTGCCTCTCCCTCTCCCGCTGCCCCTCCCCCAGCTCCTGCTCTCTCTCGATCTCAAATAAATAAAATCTTAAAAAAAAAAAAAAAAAGAGTCCTGCCCTTCAGTGGGGTTCCAGTCGCAACTTCTAATCCTGCTTGGGTTCTATGCCTCCCATCCTTTCCCCCATAGAACCGGACCCTCCCTGACCCCCGGGGGCTGCTGGGCTGGCTGCTCCCTTGCCCGTCATTCTACTCGTTTCTGGATTTTGAAGATGTCCAGCTCAGGCACGCATATTCTTCTTTACATGTTTGTGGTTATTTAGTTTCTAGAAGAGGAAAGACTGAAACAGTGTCAGCCTCCTGACTGGTCGTAATCTGAGCACCGTGGCGGGAGCAGGGAACTAAGCTTTG
>NW_028017285.1:0-720 GCF_054177405.1 Leptonychotes weddellii
AAAATTCATGTGGAAAACATAAATAAATAAAAAAATACAATTCATGTTCTGGAAACACAAAGGATCTAGAATAGAATAGGAAAAGAACCCTGAAAAAGAACAAAACTGGAGGACTAACTCTAACTACCTGATTTCAAAAATTATCATAAACTGGTAGTAATTACAACAGCATGATACTGACATAAAGAAGGCCAAAGAGATCAATGGGACAGAACAGAGTCCATAAATAAACCCACACACATAAGGTCAACTGATCCTGACAAAGACACAATGGCATGAAGTGGAGAAAATATAGCCTTTTCAACAAATGGTGCTGGAACTGGATATTCATATGCAAAAAGAATGAACCTGGATCCATACTATGCATCATAAGTAAAAAAAAAAAGAATACAAAATGGAGGCGCCTGGATGTCTCAGTTGGTTGAGTATCTGCCTTGGCTTAGGTCATGATCCCAGGGTCCTGGGATCGAGCCCCATGTCCAGCTCTCTGCTCAGCGGGAGCCTGCTTCTCCCTCTCCCCAAGCCTGCCATTGCCCCTGCTCATGCTCTCTCTCTCTTTGTCAAATAAATAAATAAAATCTTAAAAAAAAAAAAAAAAAGAATACAAAATGGATGACATGGATCACATGGATCACAGATCTAAATGTAAGACCTAAAACTATAAAACTTCGATTTTAAACTACGAAACTTCTAAAAGAAAGCATGAGAGAAAACCTCTGA
>NW_028017286.1:0-720 GCF_054177405.1 Leptonychotes weddellii
AGAGTCTGGGTTTCATCTTTTTATACCTCAGGCTTACCCTAGATCCTTTTATTTTAAAAGACTGAATAATTTTTGGGGCGCCTGGGTGGCTCAGTTGGTTGAGCGACTGCCTTCGGCTCAGGTCATGGTCCTGGAGTCCCGGGGTCGAGTCCCGCATCGGGCTCCCTGCTCGGCGAGGAGCCTGCTTCTCCTTCTGACCCTCCCCGCTCTCATGTACTCTCTCTCTCTCTCATTAAAAAAAAAAAAAAAAAGACTGAATAATTTTTAAAAATTTGCCTATTAATATTATTTTGAACATATCTATCAATAATTACTTTGCATGTAATGGACTAAAATACTCCAATCAAAAGACACAGGGTGACAGAATGGATAAAAAAACAAGACCCATCCATATGCTCTGACAAGAGACTCATTTTAGACCTAAGACCCCTGCAGATTGAAAGTGAAGGGATAGAGAAATGTGCAAATCGATGTCAAAAGAAAGCCAGAGTAGCAATACTTATATTGGACAAAGTAGACTTTAAAACAGACTGTAGGGGCACCTGGGTGGCTCAGTTGGTTAAGCGTCTGCCTTCGGCTCAAATCAGGATCCCAGGGCCTGCATCTGGCTCTCTGCTCAGTGGGGAGCCTGCTTCTCCCTCTCCCTCTGCCTCCCGCTCTGCCTACTTTGCTCTCTCTCTCTCTGTCAAATATATAAATAAAATCTTTTTATTCTTTTTT
>NW_028017287.1:0-11301 GCF_054177405.1 Leptonychotes weddellii
GAGGGGAGAACAGAGTTGAAGAATCTAGACAACAAAGAACCAAATGAACTGTTTCAAAACTTTCCTTTTGGTGGCCCTTCTTTTGTAGGGTGAACAAACTTCATGATTTGCCTGGGTCTGGGGTGTTTTCTGGGACCTGGGACTTTCACTGCTGAAACCAAGAAAGTCCCAGGTAACCAAGACAACGTGGTCATCCTACCAATACCCAAGCGGCTCTATTGGTCAAATCCCTGTGACTTTCAGTTCTCAGGGGAGAGCGGTCCATTTCCATCCACCTGCTCTTTACCTTCTCTGCTGTTAAAGCTCTGTCACCCCTTCACTTGCCTAATTCTTCCACTAAGGAGGCATAAGAAAGAAAGGCACTGGGTGACCTCTGTCCCTTAAAAGAATAGTCTTCAGGAACCCATAAGAATGCCATTTTTATTTTATTTTATTTAAAGATTTTATTGATTTATTTGACACAGAGAGACACAGCCAGAGAAGGAACACAAGCAGGGGGAGTGGGAGGGAGAAGCAGGCTTCCCGCGGAGCAGGGAGCCCGATGCGGGGCTCGATCCCAGGACGCTGGGATCATGACCTGAGCTGAAGGCAGATGCTCAACGAGTGAGCCACCCAGGCGCCCCCATTTTTATTTTTTTACTTATTTAACTTTGAACACTCCCTCTCTCCAGTTACTTCCAAACGAGAGCAGCAGCAAACACCAGCCCACCTCCAAACAAGAATTTTACCATTTCATTCTTTATGCTTCAAATGGAGACACTTTTGCGGAGAAAATACGCTTTTTCGTGATTCCACAAACATTATGCAAAATGTGTTCTCCCTTCCTCTTCCTAGCTGCTATGGCCTGGACCTGCTGGGTGACTTCATCTGCTTAAACAATTACTTTTCTCTGAAGGAGAGTTTGATTGGGTGCACAGAAATACTGCAGAGAAGCTGTGATTCTTTTTTTTTTTTTAAGATTTTATTTATTAATTGAGATAGAGAGAGCAAGCAGAGCAGTGGGGCGGGCAGAGGGAGAGGGGGAAGCAGACTCTCCTCTGAGCAGGGACCCCCCCCCAGTACAGGGCTGGATCCCAGGACCCTGGGATCGTGACCCGAGCTGAAGGCAGGCGCTTAACCGACTGAGCCGCCCAGGCGTCCTAGAAAAGCTATGATTCTTGAAGACCGATGGCCATGGGCCTCTCCTTAGCTAGAGGAGAATATTGGGCTCCCCTCTCCAGAGCCAACAGTGCATTGGCAGCAGGAGAAACGAGACACCAGAGCCAAATTGTCCCAACTATTCTCCAGTTTGCATCAAATCTAATTTAATTCTATTTAGATCCTTGGCTGGGCCCTGGTGCAAGGCATGGATGGCAAGGATGAGCAAGACACAGCCCTTAATCCCCCAGGAGATCAGAGTCCACTGGGGTACAAGTGGGGGTGCCACACAATTAACCAGGTATGCAGGGGGTAGCAAGTGCTGTGCAAATGTCCTGCTAACATGGGGTCCCCAGACCAGCATCAGCAGCATCACCAAAGAGCCTAGGAGACATGCAGAATCTCCAGTCCATGCCAGACCTAGTGAATCGGAATCTACGTTTTAATAAGCTCTTTGGTTGAGCTTGTCATGCACATGAAAGCCTGAAAAGCACAAGGAATGTAAAGGCAAAGTTCTTGCACCCAGAAGGAGGGATGCCAGCATCCCAAGGATTGATGGAGGAACCCCAAAAGCAGAATTAGGGGACTACCAGGTAGATACAGATGGCAGCAAACCAGAGCACAGAGCTGAGATTGAGAGGAGTTTAAGATGGGAGCATCATAGGACTTGAATGTAAAGCTAGCCAAAAGAAATGAAGTCAATGATGGTTTTGAGGAAGAAATGGTATGATCAGGACTATGCTTTAGAAACAAAACCCCGGTCACAGTGTGGGAGAGGGAAGTAAGGGAAGAAATGAAAATCATTTTGGGTAAGTATTTTGAAACAAAATTGTATATTACCACCTGCATTGTCAGGGAGTCTGTTCATAGATGTTTTTAAGGTATAGCATATATTTTTTATTATTACTCCATTTATTTAAACTAAAAAGAGACACACGCACAAACATCAAAAACAGTTCACCTATTTCTCCCACCCCCTGACTCCTACCTCTGGTAACCACAAATCTGCTCTATCTATGAGCTTGGTTTATATGTATATATGCATGTATGTAGGTAGGTACTTATAGATTCCACGTATAAGAGAGATCATGTCTTCCTCTGTCTGACTTAGTTCACTTAGCATAATGCCCTTGAAGTCCATCCATGTTGTTGCAAATGGCAAGATGTCATTTTCTTTAATGATTGAACAATATCCCATTGTATATATAGATACCAAAGTTTCTTTATCCATCCATCCATCAATGGACACTCAGGTTGTTTTTATATCTCGGCTATTGTAACGAATGCTGCATCAAACATAGCAGTGTTATTTCTTTGGGAAAATGTCTATTCAGATCTTCTGCCCATTTTTAATTGAATTTTGGGTGGGCGGTTTTTACTTTGCTATTTAGTTATACGAGTTCTTTATATATTTTGGAAACTAGCCCCTTATCAGATATATGATTTGCAAATATTTTCTCCCACACAGTAGGTTGTCTTTTCATTTTGTTGATGGTTTCCTCTGCTGTGCAGAAAACTCTTCATTTGATGTGGTCCCACTTGTTTATTTTTGCTTTTGTTGCTTCTGTTTTGATGTCAGATTCAAAATATTATTGCCAAGACCTATGTTTACTGCCTATGTTTTTTCTTCTAGGAATTTTATGGTTTCAGGCCTTATATTAAAGCCTTTAATGCATTTTGAGTTAATTTTTGTGTACGATGTGAGATAGTGATCCAGTTTCATTCTTTTGCATGTGGCTGTCCAGTTTCCCAACATCCTTTATTGAAGAGACTGTTCTTTCCCCCATTGTATATTCTTGGCTTCTTGTCATACATTAATTGACCATATATGCAAGGTTTACTTCTAGGTCTCTATTCTGTTCCATTGACCTATGTTGTCTGTTTTTATGCTGTTTTATTTACTATACCTTTGTAATACCATTTGAAATCAGGGAGTGTGATGGCTCTATCTTTGTTCTTCTTTCTCAAGATTGCTTTGGCTATTTTCATCTTTTATGGATCCTTACAGATTTTAAGATTGTTCATTCTATTTCTGTGAAAGATGCCACTGGAAATTTAACAGGGATTGATTTGGGCAGTATGAACATTTTAACAATATCAGTTCTTCTAATCTATGTATGATTTGAATCACAAATCAGTGGGGAAGGAAAGAAGTAATTTTAAAATGGTATTAAGACTATTTGGATCATCATATGGGGGAGAACATTTGAAAGATAGTAAGTAAGTAATCCAACAGAGGGAAAGAATCAATCTGGATTAAAGTCTTAATTAAGAAACATAACTATAAAGCTAATAGAAGGATAAAAATTATATTTTTTGGTCCTCAGAGAGAAAGGATTTTGTAAGGAAGAACTATTTTAAGAGCATACAGGGTACAAGGAAAAATCTGACTCTACCAAAGTTAAAAATTTCTGCTTAGTTTTTAAAGCCAAAGATGAGAACCAAAATTAGTAACAAGTAAAACTGGTATGGTAGTAATAGACAATATACATAAAAATTTCTTCAGAATCAGCAAGAAAATATAAGAAACCCAGTAGGAAAATATGCAAGGAATATGCAATTTACAGAATGGAAAAATAGTGGCTAAATAAAGATAAGATCTTAATTTATAAATCTCTAATTATTAGTGAGGTTAAGACACCAATGAAATAATATTTTCTATCCATGATATTGACAAAATCACAACCTAATAAGTGATAGGGCAAAGACTGAAAAGATATTACATTTTACCCCAAAGCCCCATATGTCCTCATTTTATTACTATGTTGTATAAGAAAGAAAACAGAGAACAGAATTTACTCCAACCCAATGAGTAGAACTCAATTCTTCACAGTGGGCCCTGGAGTGGGGTGAGGCATTCACCTTGGGCACAAAATTTAAGAGAGTGCCAAAAAATTAGTAATCAAGATAAGTATTATTTTAATGAAGTATTTTTAAAAAACAAAATTACTGGGGGAAATGTGCATAATGAACCAAATATCAAAATTTAAATTAAAATAAAGAATCCAACAGTACCTCATCAATCTATATTGGAGCCTGAGGTAATACACTGGGCACCCCTCTATATATATGTCTTTATGTATTTTTAATGGTTCTTTTTCTTGGAACATTAAAATAGTTGAAAAATTATTGAAATGTCCAGAAGCCCATGTATTAAAACTCATATTACTTTGTGTTTAAATATTTATTTATCCTAAAAATAATTTATTGAAATTTTGTTTCCCTGGCTTTAATAGAAGCAAACTCACCCATAATATTTTTATCTGAAAACAAGACAGGCCAAGAAGTAGATATTGAACACTTGTTACTGGCTTCAGGAGGATGCAGCTCTAACCTGGGGAGAAGGCACTGCCTTGACATTTAGTTTGAATCTGATCCTGTCAGATTAAAAATCATGTTTTGGTTGTGCCTCCTTGTTCCTGAACTTTGCAGTCCGTGTCTACCCACAAATCAGCCCTCGCTTGCAAAACCCTCCTCTGTATTTGACTAGGGAATGACATTCAGACTGTTCAATCTGAGACCAGGCAACTTTTTTGAAACATCCTTTGTAAATCATTCAAACCATTCAGTTGGAACATCACATTGACCTAAAGTGGGTTATTGACCCTGTGCAGAGTCTTCTCACCTAGTTGTAGCGAAGGAATGCTTATGGCAATCTCTGTGACATCCGCCAAAGGCTGTCTCCCTGAGTAGGGAGGATATTACAATTAAAAATGAAAATCTAGGTGTTGGCCAAATGTTTAGCAGAAGGATTTTTTAAATTATTGAACCTTTATATTTTGCAATTATTTTTAAAACAAGAATGTAATGGAGCCATATTATTACCAATTCTCCCTTACTCATTCAATTTCCACCCCTTCAAATCCTGGTGCATTGTTTTGTAATGACAAGATGGTCTGCTTATTGGAAGAGCTAGGAATGATGGTAGCAGGCCTCAAACTTTAGAAGCCATCAGAATCATCAGGAAGGCTTGTTGAAACAGATTGTTGGGCTCCAATCCCAGAGTTTCTGATTCAGTAGGTCTGGAGTGGGGTCAGAGAATTTGGATCTCTAACAGATTCCCCGGGGCGGTTGCTGCTGGGGCCCAAGAACCTCTCTTTGAGAAGCATTGTGCTAGAGTGATGTGTATAAATAGAAATATCTTGCTAAATAGCAAGATTTACCTAAGAAGCAATAAGTATGTCTGTTCCGTATCACAACTAAGTGGACACTTGTAATGAGGTAAATCAAAAATACACACACAGACCACACACTGGTCTGGGTGTTTGGAGTAGCACTTCTCAATCCTTAACGTGCACTCAAATCACCTAAGGATCTTGTTAAAACACAGATTCTGATCTAGTGGATGTGAGAGAAGGCCCTGATTTTGCACTTTTCACCTGTGATGCTGCCATTCCACAGACCACACTTTAAGTAGCAAGAGGCTAAAATAAATCCTATTTGATACAGCCTTCATTTCATTCCTTACAACTAATTCAAAACAGAATGCTTCTACTCCTGTGAACAACTTGTGAAAAATACTTTAAATTCAGAAACAGGGTTGGTCACTAATGTTGTGTTTATTAAAAAATAAATTTTTATTTTATGGCTTCTGTCTTAAACAACTTCCTTAGAATTGTAGAGGAGGAGGGTGCATATTCCCTTCAATGAGAAAGATGCAGAGAAACATATAGGACATAGGATAGTATGAGATATGGTCTCATTTCCAACTCTTTGGTATCAGTGTCTCCTGTGTCTTTATTTTTACCTCGTTCTCAGCACCAGCAGCTGTCTTGAGCTTCATCCAGATTACATGCTTCCAAGAAGATGGCTTTAATAGGGCAAGGTTGCCACTATGTAGTACAAAGCAACTTTACTGTAAAGAGTTTACTCCAAGTAACAGAAGAGGTGCTCTTGCCTTTGAGCAGTACACCACCTGTGGTCAATGAAATGTAATTAGGTTCAGCTCCAAGGTAACCTCAACGCAGCATCACCAGCAAGCATTTTTATAGCTTCCTCTGTCTAGCACACCCCAACTATACATATACTGGAGGTAGGGTGAACAGTACTTCTCGTATACCAGGGGTTGTCTGGATTCTGGCCCTGAAAGTTTTGCATCCTAGGAAACCTCTGAGTCCCAAGCAAACAGGGACAGTTGGCATCCTATATGGAGCAGGGTAGCATTCTTTGCTCTACTGAATTCTGTGTGCACACTAGTTTACATATAGGAAAGTACAAACCCCTGTCAGCTCCATGACTTTTCACAAAACATATTCCATTATGTAATCAGCATTTCGAGTAAGAAACAGAATGTTACCAACACCCCAGAAGTCTCCCATGCTCCCTTCCAACCACTATTCTCTCCCAAAGATAACAAGTATCTATTTTTTTAAAGCTTAATGAATTATTACAAAGCAAACACCCTTCTAACCACAATCCAGGTCAATAAATAGAGCTTTTCCACTCACCCCAAAAGCCCTTCTACCCGCTAAGTCTCAATAACAAGCCCCCTCCTCTCCTCCAAAATTAACCACCACCCTGATCTTACAATATCTAGTTTCATTTTTTCTGAATTTCACAGAAGTTTTCTTGAATTATAATTTTTAGTATTTGTTCTTTTACCTTGCTTTGTCTTTTCCCCCTTTGAGAATTTCTATTATCTGCAAGTTGAAACTTCTTTGCCTATCTTCTACATGTATTGCTTTCTTTCAAATTCTATCTCCTTCAGCTCTTTTTGTTTCCAAAATTTTCCTTCTTTTACCTCCTACTTCTCTTACGGTATTATTTGTTATGTTTATTCATTCTTGTATCTCTTCTAGCTTAGCCATTAGTTCCAAAATGACTTCTTCATTGGTTTCCAATTCCTTCTGGAGTTCTTCCACCTCATTTCTGAGGTTTTTTTTTTTAAAATATGATTGATGTTGTTGTTTTATGTCTTGAACCATTTTCTATTTCTTTTAACTTATTTTCAAACAGTCATTAGAGTTTTGACCCTTTTATGAGTATGACTTTCTGGTTTCCCATTGCCTGTAGGGAAAATTTTCCACTCTTTGTTCTCTCTTTTTCTTATAGGGACTTTGTATGGGAGTAGACCTTCACATTTTTCTGTAGTTCATTTTTATATATTTAAATAAGCTTTTATTCTAAGATTCATAGAAAAGTTGTGAAGATATTACATGGGTTTCCTTTTTATCTTGTACCTAATTCCCTCTATTGCTTAGCATCTAACATTATTCTGATACATTAGTCATTTTTCAGTTTAAGATGTTCCCAAATTTGCCTGTTCTCATTCCAGAAAATACCTGTTGCCTATTTTTCCAGTTCCACTGACTCAAATCCATCATACAGCCTCTGTATCACTCTGATTTTGCCCATACATGCATGTAGCTCTTGTGGTCATTGGTGGTTGGTTCTACCAGCCTGCATAGTGGGGTTTGTTGGGACACTCATCTCCATATTTGTTTTTTGGGTTGTCCATGAGGTTCTCATATTGCTATCAAATTGTCCTGTCTGTTTTTGTGTAGGAATTTGAGAGACCTCACAACTACATTGCCATTAGACTCTTTCCAAAATTCCTGGAGGTTTCATTAAGTATCATAACTCATCAAAATTTTGTTTTGAGAAAATTATATCACCAAGAGAGAATTTTTTTTATCTTATGAGGTACTGACTCTCAGGAATGTGAAGGAGAATGAGAGGGAAGGAGAACTTCCAGGACTCCTACATAAGATGGTCTTGTCACAGATAGAAAGAAGGATGGGGTTTCCGTAGTGTAGTGGTTATCACATTTCCCTAACACAGATAGAAAGAAGGGAGACTCAAAGAGAATAATAAAGAAACATCCACCACTTTAACTAAGTGATCAAAATTAGCTTCACTAGCAGATGGGCAAACTAACATTATGTGCCTCCTGATGAGGAGCATGCACCACTTTTGTGGAGTTCTGCCAAAACCTGTTATCTCAATCTAATCTTTAAAAAATATAAAACAAATCCAAATGGAGGGATATTATATAGAATAACTGCTCTGTATTCTTCAAAAATTCAAGATTATGGAACAGAAAGAATTCTAGATTAAAGGAGGAACCATTCTAGATTAAAGGAGACTTATAAAAAGGCATGACAACTAAACACAATGTCTGATCATAGGATGCTTCTTGAACCAAAAACTTTCTCCTCTCTGTCTCTCTCTCTCTCTACCCACTCCTTTACCTTTGTGTCTGCCTCTCCCCTTCTTTTGTTTTGCTCTGAAGGTTATTACTGAAGATACTGAAAATAAATAAGGTTCATAGGTTATACATTACCATCAATATTAATTTCTTGATTTTGATCATTGTACTGTTGTCCTATAGGAAAACATTCTCATTCATGGGATATACACAGTGAAGTACTTAAGAGAAAAAGGGCATAGTGTTTGCAGCTTACTCTCAAATGGTTCATAAAACAAGTAATATGTATACCACAGAACTATAAAACTCCTAGAAGATAAAATAAAAGAAAAATCTGGATGACCTTCAATAAGGTTATGCCTTCTTAGATGCAATGTCAAAGACAAGATCCATGAAAGAAATAATTGATAAGCTGGACTTTGTTAAATTAAAAACTTCCACTCTGTGAAAGATAATGTCAAGAGAATGAGAAGTAAAGCCACAGATTGGGAGAAAATTTTTACAAAACATACATCTGATAGAAGACTAGTACCCAAAATATATAAAGAACACTTAAAACACATCAATAAGAAAACAAACAACCTGATTAAAATACAGGCCAAAGATCTTAACAAATACCTCACCAAAGAAGATACAGAGAACAAATAAGCAACTGAAAGATGCTTGAAGTCATATTTCATCAGGGAAAAGCAAATTAAAACAAAATGAGGTACCACTAGAATAGCCAAAATCTGGCACACTGACAACACCAAATGCTGTTGAGGGTGTAAAAGAGCAGGAACTCTCATTCATTGCTGGTGGGAATGCAAAATGGTACAGCTGCTTTGGAAGACAGTTTGGTGATTTCTCACAGAACTAAACATAGTTTATCATACTCTTATCATACTCTCCAGGAATCGTACTTGGGTATTTACCCAAAGGAGCTGAAAACTTATGTCCACACAAAAACTTGCACAGAGATATTTATAGCAGCATTATCATAATTGCCAAAACCTGGAAGCAACCAAGATCTGCTGTAGATAAGTGGATAAACTGTGGTACATCCAGACAATGGAGTATTATTCAGTGCTAAAAAGAAATGAGCTATCAAGTCATGAAAAGATAGGCAAGAATCTTAACTGCATTATTAAAAAGAAAGAAGTCAATCTGAAAAGTCTACATATTGTATGATATGACATTCTGGAAAAGGAAAACTCTGGAAACTATGAAAAGATCGGTGATTGCCAGGGGCTGAAGTTTGGGAGTGATGACTAGGCAAAGCACAGAGGATTTTTAGAGCAATCCAAGGGCTCTGTTTGATACCATAATAATGAACACATGTCATTATGCATTTAGCCAAACCCACAGTATGTCTAACACCAGGAGTGAACCATAATGTAAACTATGAACTTTGGGAGATTATGATGTGTCAGTGTAGGCTCACCAGTTGAAATAAATGTACCACTCTGGTGAGAAATGATAGTGGGGAAGACTATGTATGTGTTGGGGGCAGGGGTTAAATGGAAATTTCTGTATCTTTCCCTCAATTTGCTGTGAACATAAAACTGCTCTAAAAAAATTAAATTAAGAAGAAGGAGGAGGAGGGTGGGGGAAAAGGAGGAAAGAAAGAAAGAGAGAAGGAAGGGAGGAAGGAAGGAAGGAAGAAAGGAAGGAAGGAAGGAAGGAAGGAAGGAAGGAAGGAAGGAAAAGGGGAGGGGAGGAGACACAAACACATACATAACAAAAAAAAATGAAAAAGCAAATATGTTTCAATTTTAACAACTGGGGAATCTAAAGGTTAATCATGAGTTCATAGTACTATTGTAATTTTTCTGTAAGTCTGAAATTATTTAACAGTACAAAGTATTTTTAACTATATAACCTTTTGCCTCTAGGACTTCTCACTGCATCTTCACTTCCCTGCTCTGCTAACTCACATTGAATAAGAGTCTTCAGTTTTGATCCTCATTAATCTGTCTCAAACACCACAGACTCCATGCTCAGAAGCTAGAGATAAGAGGACCTCTACCATGTACCAAGAAATTGGAGAGCAGTTTTCATTTGTTGAGTAAAGTTCATAGTAAGACAAAGGAACATGAGTCTTAATTCATGACCATATTTAAAAATTTCTTAGCTTCCTGAAAACGGATTCTTTGTGATTATTCTACAAGTGAACTCCTTCAGTCATTTGTCAACATTGGTTTTTAATGGAAAGCTAAATGATCCACTCTCAACAAAAAAGCTGGATGGGCCTATCTTGGGCTTTCATTACAGAAGACAAGAAGAAAAGCAGGTATTAGTTTGGGTTTTCTAGATAAATTGAAATCATGATACTAGATCTTTGTTAAATGAGAAGGCATTATTTATCCATTCTCTCTAACATCCTGGCAAACTTAATGAATGTAGATGGTTCACCCAGAGTCTGAACTGGCAAAAAGCAACAGCCCTCCAACAGAATGTCTGGACAGCATTGAAGAGCTGGACTACATTTGTCAAAAAGAGGCAATCAGCATTCACTGAAGATACAAGAGGTTTCATCAACTCCCCATTTTTTTCTAAGATGAAGCCAACCCTTCAATGTATCTCAATCCTTACCATTCAAGAATTCTCTAGCACTTCCTCTGGTTTCAATCTTATGACTTAGATTGCTTGGAAACTGGTAGGAGTTTGAGGAGGAAAGAAATTATGCCATGATGATATTTGACAGAGGACATAGCTTTGAGCTATTGCTGCCCAATTCATATCAAAAACCTTGCCAAGAAAACTGATATTTATACTGGATGGTTTGAAAATGAGATAATCCATTCCTCATTATAGGTCAAGCTTCATCTATAGATTAAGTGAGAGAGAATCAGAAAGCTGCGTTAGTTTGTAGAAAACTGCCCTGGCTCTCAGGATGCCTTTTACTAAATCACACACTTGTATCATGCCTCACTGTTCCCTGGGAATGCTACAGAACTGGGATTATTGAAGCCAGTATCAATTTTATTAAAAAGCCATTGCTTTGGGGGGGGGAGGGGGCAGAGCAAGATGGCGGA
>NW_028017288.1:0-720 GCF_054177405.1 Leptonychotes weddellii
TTTCACATATTTTTATTGATGTCATCCCTGGTAGAATGTAGAAAATCTTGTCAGGAAAAGTCAGAAAATAAAAGTTTGAGCCATGCACAATTATTACTTGTTGCTTAACTGAAAATGCAGCACAAGTGCAAAGTTGTAAGTGCAAACAGCTTCTAAGGGCACACGAGGAAAGGTAGGTCACTGGCCCCCCCCCCACTTCAGAATGCCAAGTCTCCTCTTGAGAGACGACCACAAATGTCAGCTTCTTGTGCATTTTCCCAGAAATATGAACCTCTTCACTGTGAACGTAGCAACCGACTTTCCACCTAATCTTTCAAAAGGATTTACTATCAAGAAGTCTATTTTCCGGGGCGCCTGGGTGGCTCAGTTGGTTGGGTGACTGCCTTCGGCTCAGGTCATAATCCTGGAGTCCCGGATCGGGTCCCGCATTGGGCTCCCTGCTCGGCAGGGAGTCTGCTTCTCCCTCTGACCCTCCTCCCTCTCTCTCATTCTCTCTCTCTCAAATAAATAAATAAAATCTTAAAAAAAAAAAAAAAGAAGTCTATTTTCCAGTTTCAAGACCCACAGAGCCAGAACTGCCCCATAAGTAAATTAAGCAGCTGAGGAATAGATCAAAGTAACCAATGACTCTTAGGCCCAGTTGAGTCCGTTTTTATAGGTTGAATTATTTATTATCTGCTCTTTTCTCTGGCAAAGTTTCAGTTTCTTCCATCAGGACTG
>NW_028017289.1:0-720 GCF_054177405.1 Leptonychotes weddellii
GACAAAGTCACCCACCTACTTTTTAAGTTTGTCTTGAACATTATTTAACTTGAGAGATACTAAAAAAGTTTATCACAAGATGAGGAGATATTTGAATATGTAGAATACATTTAAAAATACCATTATATATTTTTATTGCTGATTGTTAGTGTTAAATTCTAAGGGGAAGAAAACTAACCCCAAGCCCCCAACAATAGTGAAAGGATAATTTATAAATGGGGAATGACAAATAATAAACAAGTTTAGGGAAAAACGTTTATTAATAAAAGCAATAAGTAGAAATAAAAATAGAATGAGGATGTTATAATTTCCTTTGTAATAATTAGCAAAATATTTTTTATCATTTTTAAATGTCGGTGTTCATTTATGAGAAGGATGTTGGAAACTGCTATATTCATATGTTGTTTATAGTAAATATCCTCTTGTGAAATGATATCATCATTTATCCAGAGTAAATACTATTTGTGTCTATACCTGGAAATTTATCATAAGTCACTAATTCAATAAAGGAAAAACTTACATGCTTGAAAAATTTATATGGCTATGGAAGTGCATGTTACCTGGAAAGAGAAAAATGAAAAAAATCAAATGTCCAATAAGAAGAAAATTATCCAAGAAGTGATCACAAAACAATGAGAATAAATAATGTAAAATTGGTAAATTAATTATAATGTCTTAGAAAACTATAAATTAAAAAAAACTGTTAAAAATGACTGAACT
>NW_028017290.1:0-720 GCF_054177405.1 Leptonychotes weddellii
TGTGATAAGGGCTTTACGTGTACTATCTTCACACACAAAATGAAAAAGTTATTTTATTTCTAAAATATAAATACATTTATTGGGTTTCTTAAGTTATTGAAAGTAGATGCTGGTTATAAAACAAAAATAAAGCCACATAGAAACACATGTAAATACAAGGTGAATATCTCCTTGTAATTAATCTCTTCTTATTCTCTCCTCCACATTCTCCTTGAGATAACCTTTATTAACTGTTGGATGAATCTTTCTATGCATTTGTAAACATACATGTGTAAAGATCCACATAAAATGGGTTTGTGATGTACATGCTGTCCTAGAACTTAGTCTTAGTCCCATTTCCTAAATGTGTCATGGACACATATACACATATACAGACTATCTTTTTCCACATTGCATACTTTATTTAATTCTTTGGGTTCAAATTTAGATTATGAACGTTTCGCTATTATACAAAATGCTACAAGAGACATCTTGCCCACATTTCTGATTGTGCCTGATACTTCCCATTTGCTTCTCCAGATTTAGAAAAAAAAAAAAATGGAGCTGAGAAAAGTTAAGTAACTTATTTGAAATTCTACCTACCATAGACAATAGAGTTCATTATAGGCTGTGTCAATACGTATCATTGGATTGTCTGTAACAATAATTAACTTTGTCATATAACCAAAAGTTCAATTCAATTAAACCACCAGTGTGCCTTTTGGACTGAACTCTCAGGCA
>NW_028017291.1:0-720 GCF_054177405.1 Leptonychotes weddellii
TTTATTTGTTACTCATACCCTAATAAAGCCAGAGGAAAAAGAAGTATGTTCATTTTGAGGCATAAACACTAGCTCAGTCTGATTTAATCTGTTTCATCTAAATACTATGCAACAAATACTGTAAGAAATAAGAGACAAAATGGACAAAGCAATGTTTGGAAGGAGGTTCATATATAACCAAGGTGTTAGAACTCTCAGACAGGGAATTTAAAATACCTATGATTAATATGACACAGGCTATACTGGGAAAGATGGACAACATACAAAAACAATGGGGAATATCTGCAAGGAAATGGGAACTATAAGTAACAACTAAAATGACATGTTAGAAGTTTTTAAAAAGTAATGGTAACAGAGATGAAGAATGTCTTCAATGATATTATCAGTAGACTTGATATTCCAGAGAACTTGAAGATAAAACTTAAACTGAACACAAAGAAAAACTTGAAAATAAGAAAAACAAAAAAAGAACATCTAAGAACTTTAAGAAGATATTAAAGATTCTAACATACATATAATTGGTATCTTAGACTGAGATAAGAGGGATAACAGGGAGAAGTAAACATCTGAAGAGATGCTGGTCAAGAATTTTCTGAAAAATAAAAAGCATTAAGCCAGATATTTTCCAAAGAAGACATCCAAATGGCCAACAGACACATGAAAAAGTGCTCAATATCACCCAGCATCAGGGAAATCCAAATCAAAACCTCAATGAGATAC
>NW_028017292.1:0-720 GCF_054177405.1 Leptonychotes weddellii
TGGGCTGCCAACTGCTGCCGGACGTGGCCACATGGCCACCCAGCCGACACAATGATAAAATCTCATCTTCAGCTGAGCCCTTTACTGCTGTCCCCCAGCCTTGGTCTTCCCTTCAGCTGCTGTGCCCCACTGTGACAGCACACTTTTACACCTGTCACACGGTCTTATCATCCTTCCGCTAATGCCCTTATCCATGATCCCCTCCTAACTCTTGAAAAATGAGAACTGCTCCCAACTCCCTTCCCATCACCTCCAGGTGGCTCAATCTAGAGCCATCTTCGACCCACACCCTCCCAAATAATAATAAAAACAATACCAGCTGCGACGCACCAAAGGCTTCCTCACACAACAGCCAGGTGCCTCGCCCTCTACATCTACTACCTTGTCCAACCTTCGCTGCAGCCCCACACCGCGGTTATAACGCGCCCGGTCAGAAGGGAGTCAACCAAGGCGTGGGGCCGAAATCCTGCCATCCATGGGCAGCAAGGCCAGAGTCGGAACCCACACCGGAACCCAGCACCTTGTTAGTGTTAGCCCGCTTCCTCAGCGTCCCCCCTCCTAGAGGTCTACTCTACTCAATGGAAGTACTCTCATCACCACCATCACCATCAACCTTCTCTTTAAGAAGGGAGGGGATCTTCTCAACTCTCTCCCTGTGGCAAGTTCCCACCTTTCCTTCCTCCTGCTTCTCTTTCCTGTCAAGATTCTTTTTTTTTTTTT
>NW_028017293.1:0-720 GCF_054177405.1 Leptonychotes weddellii
TGGGATTGCTCTCATACATATAGATGAAGGAAGTAAAAAGAAAAACATTATTCATCTATAGGAATGGAAAACCCACTGTATGTCCAACAGACTGCACATGCATTGCCATGCCGCTCAGTGGGATAATGAAAGAACTGGCGACCATATGCCTCTTTTCTTCTTGGTGACTCTTTCATGCCAAGTGCATTTCTTAATCCATCTCCAATGACATGGCTAAATTCACCCAAAAACTGTTATAAGACAGTTGCCTCCACAAAGGAATCACCCATCCTAGAGAGTCATATTTAACTTCCTCATTTTTTAGTACTAGACCAGAGAAAAAAAAGACTTGAACTTTCAGAAGAACAAAATGCCGCATGGAAATTCTCTCTTCTCCTGAAATCAGTTCATAGTCTCCCACCTGTTCCTATGCAGCAAGCTATTTTAACTGCTATAATTAGATTTTCCTTTTTCAGTCCTTTGGAAAATCTGACACTTTTTCACAAGAAAAAAAATTCTACGTTTTTATATTAGCAAATGGCAGCAAAACAGATTTGAGTCAGAATCAGAAGATGGTACTCTGTCGAAGTTCAGTTGTTTCAGAATGGGAGTGGAGATTTGAATGGTATTGTAGATAAGAGTGGGGAGATGTCCATCAACAGATGACTGGATAAAGAAGATGTGGTATATATATACAATGGAATATTATGCAGCCATCAAAAGGAATGAGATCTTGCCATT
>NW_028017294.1:0-720 GCF_054177405.1 Leptonychotes weddellii
TTTATCTTATTGTTATTGATATTTAATTTGATTCTACTGTGGTCAGAAAATATTCTTCAGACAGCCTTCAGTTTCAACCAATCAGACTTGTTTTATAGCCTCGCATATAGTCCATTGTGGTGAACACACTATGTGCCCTTGAAAAGAGTGTCTGTGGTTTTTTCCTCTTGTTGGTTTCTAGAATGTTCTATAAATATCAGTGAGATTAATGAGGCCTAGACATTCTTTTACCTGGGTATGATACTATATAGATGTGTGAAGGATACAAAAATACTTAAGCCTTGTAGATATTACACTATAATAAAACCATTCATAAAATTACATAAAACTATGCTAACTTTTTCAAAAAAATATTATATTTAGCTCCTGGGTTCAATTACCTCATTCTCCAGATCCTTGGGCACAGTTCTGCAAAAATACAGCAATTCATGTTATAGTTAACACAGACCTCACGATATGTATTGCTTCTATCCTCTTATTTTGGCAAAGCCAAGTGGATATTCATATCTTGAGCATTTTCACTACTAAATACTAGAAATACACCATTTTTTATTTGATATTATTTTGTTTGTTGATTTAGTTTTTGTTTTCAGGTGGAATAAGGAAATGGTTCTCTGACATGATGGATCTGGACTCATGGTTGACAATGGCATATGTCACAAATACCCACATTTTTTACCTGTCTTATATGGCAGAGGATGGAACATCATTCCTTATCCA
>NW_028017295.1:0-720 GCF_054177405.1 Leptonychotes weddellii
GCTGCGAGGGATTCGGGGGTTGTGATGGGGACAAACAAAACCCCTCGGTGTTTATTCACTTCACGGCAGCTTGGACTTAAGACAGCCGGGTTAAGGGACCCGGAAGGTGTCTTCAGAAAATATGGCGACATCCTGGCTTCAGTTGTCACTGGATGCTCTTAAGGGCGCCATTCCTTGATCATATCAAACATGGCGCCTGTCTGGCTTCTCTGGCCTCAGCGGCCACTTGCCCTCAACTACAATGGCCGCTGCGGGGGGGGGGGGGGTTAGGCGAGGCGGAGACGGAACTCGGAAAAATGGACTGGGGGGCGGAGCCTTCCTGCCCTCAAGAAAGATGGACGAGCCGTGGCTTCCAGCACCGCTCTTTGCCCGCGCTACCCGGCGACCGGTGATTGGCCCACAGAGCAGGAAGAGGCTGCGCCGCCAGATCTCGGGTTGGCCGGGCGTTGGAAAGAGCACCTCGGTCCCCTGGCTTTGGAACCTATGGAGACCCTCCGCGTCCGTGGAACTCGGGATTGTGCCCTCGACGGTCTCCTTCCATGCCTCCCGACGGCAGGATCTGGAATCGGGTCCCTAGCCCCTGTGAGAGACACATATACCCTAGCCAAACCCTGGGGACAGCCAAGGTAGAAACCAGGTACACGGTTTACCGTTAAGACCACGGCTGCGGGGCGCGCCCGACTCCTTGCACCCGCGGGACGGCTCTCAGTCTCTGGACTG
>NW_028017296.1:0-720 GCF_054177405.1 Leptonychotes weddellii
AAAAGAAATGACTCCCTACTGGGACACCTGGGTGGCTCAGTTGGTTAAGTGTCTGCCTTCAGCTCAGGTCATGATCCCAGGGTCCTGGGATCTAGTCCCTCGTCAGGCTTCTTGCTCAGTGGGGAGCCTGCTTCTCCCTCTGCCTGCCACTCCCCCTGCTTGTGCTCTCTCTCTCTTATAATTTTTTTTAAAAAAAGAAAGAAAAAAATGACTCCCTACTAACCTGGAAAGATATGCCAGAGGCCCAAAGCCTTCTCAGCAGTACATGTCAATGGCGTGACACTAGACTTCCAGTCAGAAGCTGTCAGGACACGGTCAAGGGTGGAGTCTCATTCCTGCACTACTTTACTTTCTGCTGTGGTCCTATGCAAATCATCCTGCTTTTTTGTTTTGGATTTTTCTGATTCATGAAAAGGAAATAATATTTGGCGACTAATTTTTTGGAAACTAAAAGATAATTGGCTAACTCTTCCTAAACTCTGATTTTTAGAGATAATTTTAGGCAATGACCATTTTTAATTCTTACATTTATTCCTATAGGATTTTTTTTTTCATAGTTCATGGACATTAGTCTAACTTTAGCTCATGGCCAAAAGTTAATACTTAGAGGGCTATGCAATCAGTACATAAGGGTTTGCTATAAAAATAAAACATTCTACTATTATTTTATATTGCTACAAAGAAACTTCTGAATCAGCTACATGTTGGTATCACAGCTAT
>NW_028017297.1:0-720 GCF_054177405.1 Leptonychotes weddellii
CCATCTCCATCTGCCTCGATAGGATTTTATTTTTTCAAAAAATCCTCAAATTATGGCAGTTGTTAGTGGCTGTTGTTTTAAGCCACTAAATTTAGGACAATCTGTTATGGAGAAATAGATAACTAGTACATATAATAGAGGAAAGAATTACGGGAAAATATGCTAAAGTGCAAACGGGTACTTTAGTCAGATGACAAAACATTTCCCCTCCTTTTGTCTCTGCTTTCAAGTAATCTGTAATTGAAAGTTTTCAGTCCAGCCTGGTTGAAAAATATTTTAGTTCCTTTATGATACAAACAGCAATTTAACTCCTCCCCAAGCCCTGTGTATCTAAAGGATGTAAACTTCATTATTTTGGAGAGGGGAGGGGGATGGCTGTCCCTTTAAGACGTAGCTGCTCTCGACACAGACATGGATGCATATGCTGTTCCATGCTGTTCCTTGCTAAAGATGCTACTGACTGAGCAAAAGCAGGGCAATCAGTGAACTGTTTTTCTTGCCCCTTCTGAAGTTTACATTGATGCAGCTACATTCTGTTATCCAGCACTTCTTTTGACAAATGTTATGGATTGGTAAGCTAGCCATTTACTACCTTTGTAATCTTGGGCTTAACCTCTGTACCTCGGGTTCCCCATGTGTAAAATGGTAATAACTGTACTTTTCTCATAGAGTGGTTGTGTGAATTAAATGAAATAAAACACGCCAACAACAGACACATGA
>NW_028017298.1:0-11301 GCF_054177405.1 Leptonychotes weddellii
ATCTGAGTGGTAAGGAGATGGCTTCATTCTACAAAGCAGTATCTGTGCATTCCTTTCTTTTCTTTACACAAACTTCACCTAAGGAGAAAACAATGTTAAAATCCTTCTCCAGCAAGTCAATAACCATCCCTCCAAAAGTCACCACAGAGCCTCAGGCAAACCTGCCTCTTATCAAAGAAGCTAGTTCGAAATCAATAAGCTTTGAAGGGCAGAGCAGGGCCAGGCACACGGCTCCTCAGTGTGTGTTCATGAGACAAGGTCGGCAGGGCGGGAGAACAACAGAAAACGTGGGGTAGCCGTCCATAGGCAGACACCAGGCGGCACGGTCGATGGCCATGGGGCCACTGACAGTCAGCAAACACTCGGGCCTGACGTCTCAAGTACTCACTCGGCTCTGTGCTGGCCGGGCTTCCAAGTAGGTTTGTTTGAGTTCTTTCAAAGAAAAAGCTAATAATTATTTCTATCCACAAGCCCCAGACCGTGTGAGGCTTGCTTCTAACATAACTGCATGAGGGTTCCAGCCCATAAATTGTTGTGTAGAGATTTATGACTCTGCCCTGCACATGAATGTCTCTTTCTATTTGCTGCTTCCTCGATTTATTTCCCAAATGGCATAACATTTTTCAAACTTTATATTTTTAACACAAAATATACTCAACGCACTTTATTTGCGATTATTACTGACATGACCATGGAATAGCAGGTGCATGCCGGCGTCTGAGGGGACTGGGAGCTGCTTTTCAGCCGGGTGACAGCATTTAGGGCTGTGGGCACTAGGTGCCTGTGGTCCTCTGATGGCACTGGGCCAGGATGCGCAGAGCACCCTGACAGGGGGTCTGAGTCCCACCTTCAGCCATCAGGGGTCTCTGCGAGCGCGCGGCCGTGCCCACGGTCAACGGTGATCTCACCGTTTGCCCGAATAATAACAGCTCTGACCAGTCCGTTGGCGTCCTTGAACGCACTGTAACTTCTCTTTGAAATGTAACCCCCGCGGGCAGACAGTGACTCCGGCCCCGGTGTGGATGACTGAGTAAAGCCGCGGCCCCAGACGTAACTTCCTGACCTTGCCCAGAAGCGAGCCGTGCAAGAGCCACTTCGCCTCCTGCCCCCGTCCCTCCATTTGCCCTGGGAGACCAGGACACCTCCTTCCTCTGAGAGCCATTAAGGTGGATCCAAATAATGCAGAGCTCGTCATAAATCCAGCACATAACGTAAGCAGTGCAGGAAACCCCCATTAAACGAATGACAGAGAGCTTTCGCCGACCAGTGGGTAGGAAAGAGAGACCAGTCTTTCTGGCCCCGTGGCCTCGCCCTCTGACCGCAGTTTCAGCTATGACCACTGTAACAGAAATTAGTCTTGGCTCAACCGTGTCTGCTGTCTTGAAAATGAAGAATCGAAACCTGACCCGAGTTGGTACCTGCCAGGGGCTCTTTGCTTTTGAGACCAGCACTGACATTCCAGGGATCGATCATTTTCCCAGGGACACTTGCAAATTCAGTAGAATATTTGGCCCCTCCGGTGACATTTCTTTCCCACGAATGAATGACATTAGTGTCCATTAACAGACCTCATCGCCTGGAACGTCTTACTCTACTTACGCTCACTCGGAAGGATATCGCCGCACCCGTCCCATCACACACTCTGCTCGAAGCTCGCGGGACACCGCAGGGACATTCGATGCACACCCGCCCCCTTCCATGCTGGCGTGTGAGTTCCTGCGCGTGGGCACCTGCTGTCTCGCACACGGAGCTGATGGCGTCGGAAAGACAGTCCTGTTTGTGCATGAGAACGATCATCGTCCTCGAAGTGGGGCTGTTTCACTGGGTGATAACCCAGACTTTGTAGGCGTCTGGTCGTGGATTGGGTCCTCCGTCACAGCGGACTCCCTGAATCTCAGGTTTCTCCTCTGTGAAGCCTGCGCCGGGGACTGCACATGGCCAGCTGGTCACAGGAGACAGGAAGCGCCCCCCACCCCCCCGTTTTCAGGCTTGCAGATGGTGCCCAAACTCGGCCTGCACCGGGGCAGTGCGCTGGCTTCATGAATGCATGCTCGACAAAGGGGTGCGTCCTGTGTCTGTGGGCGCAGAGCCGACGAGCCATGGCCTGGGGTCGTCCCGCCCGCAGGAAAGCCCTCCCCGCGTCCGCGAGGCTGCCGACGGCTTTCAGCTGCCCTGGTGCGCGCAGGATGACCGCCCTGGTCAGCCGTGTTTCCCACCCCTCAGACGTGCGGTGCGCAGAGAAGAGCAGTTTGGAGCACGTCAGACTCAACCCATGGGAGCAATGATAAAAATTCTGTTCGCTTCCAGCTGTGTGGTTTTTTAATGTGCTCTCCCTGCCACCTCAGGGGTTATTCCTAGGGACTCACAATCCTGAGAGTCGCTTTCTGCAGGCGCTTGCTTTCTCATGCAGGTGAGTCTGACCACCAGCTGCCTCTTGGTTGGGCTTTTCTGTGTGAACTGGGTTCGTGTTAGGCTTCTATGAGTCATGCGTTTCTGCTCAAAGCCTTGCGGCTTCGAAGGGCCCCGCGTTCCCTCAACCCCAAGGCCAGGATTGTCGGAGCTCGGCGGGCGTGTCCCAGGCACGCTTTTGTTTTCAAGCTTGACTGCGTTTTTCAAGCAGTGCAAACCACTCTCAGGGCACGAGCTGCGGTTTCCGCGTCTGGAGCCCCATAGGCCTGGTGAGGCAGGACATCCCCGCCTGCAAAAAGGCCAAAGCTCCTGAGAAACTCATGGAATTGTGGTCCTGGGCTCAGGATGAGGACCAGCTGAAGGATGGCAAGAGGGCCCGTGCTCATCCTCTGAGCCCTCCCCTCCCACGCGAGGCTTTGAGGGACGTGAATGGGGCGGTGCTTATTCATCAAGAAGCCACCCCAAAACGCCGCACTGCTGAGCATACACACAGGTTGTCCCCGTTCCCGTAGCTCAGTTAGTCTTGCGATGAGGCGAGAAGGGCTGGTGCCGTGAGCCGTTCCGGGCCCCGGGGCAGCAGGGGTCTCTGAGCCGGGAGTCGCCGTCTAGAAGGTCTCTGCAAAGTTACACGAGGAAAACTGGGTTTATGCTGTGGTCGTACGTGTTGTATTTGCTTGCAAGTCAACCATCCAGAATCAGAAACCCAGCTGCAGGTGTCTCAGTGCAGACAGCGCCCTGCACTCACTTCTTCCCCGAAAATCCCTCCAAACCTGGAATTAACTAAGCCCTTCTCCCAATCTCACTCAGCCAACCCACGTAAGCTTTTGCCCAAAACCGGCCTCTGAGGACAGAGTCACAATAACAGGGCAATTTGTGTTGCTGGGTGGGATGGGGGTAGAAACAGGACAAGGGGACAGTGCTGGGTCCGCGTAAGGGGGGCGCGGGAAGCAGGTGTCCCCTCCTCGGGGGCCGGGACGAGGGCGCAGCAGGGGTGGGGCAGGTGGCCCCGCGCCTGCTTTCAGCCATAGGGGGGCGACTTTTTCTGGGAGGAGAAGGGGTTAGACTCTCAGCTTCATCTTCCGGAGGCTAGGGAGGCTCCAATTTGGGCAACCACCCACCACCTTCGTGGGAAGACTGTGGCACTTCCACGGTTTCTATCCTTTTCATTAATGTCATTGGTCTTCGTCGTTTGCTTCTAGGTGTTAATGTGGACGGAGGGTAAGCCTGGGCCGAGGGAGATGCAGGAAGCTGCCCCCTGATGAAGTGTCTTGCTCTGGGCAGAGGGATGACAGGAACCTTTGTCAGTGGCCGTCCTCGGGGAAGTGAAGGCCTTCCCCTCTCCCTCCCATCCTCATCCAACCTGCTCTCACTCCTTTCCTGTGTCCGTTTTCCCTCTTTGTGCCTGGCGCTCAGTCTTCTGGGTGATTCCCTCGTGCTCCCAGAGCTGTTCCCATAGCCGTGGTTTGCATCTGGCGGTGGCGCTGGGGGCCCCAGCTGGGACGGGACTCGGCTCCTGGCTCCCAGGCAGGCGAGGAACGTGACCTGCGTGACTTGCGGGCAGAGGCAGGTCCTACAGCCAGTTCTGCTTGTGGCCAGAAAAGGCAGCCGTTCACCCAGCCTTGTTCCCCTGAGACGCTTTCCAGGGCTCTCCGCGGGAGCTGGGGCACAACAAACAACCTTGACCCTCTTCCTCCACACTCGGGGGCAGCATTTCACCCCCGGACTGCTCCAGGATGCAGGGGTGGAGCTGGGTGCAGTGGGGGAGGCCAGCCTGCACAGGAGGTAGAGGGAAAGACCACTGGCGGACTGAGGGCTGCCTTCCCACACCCAGTGTAGACAGCTGGAGAACCAGGGCTCCACAGCAGGAGGGGTCTGGGGACCTGGAGCCAGCCCCGGCTGATAGCCCTGCCCCGGGTGCTGCACAGGGGCCCCCCAGACTTCCTCCAACTGCCTGCTCCCCACAGGCAAGGGACGGACCACCAGGCCCCACGCCCACCCTCTAGGCTGAGTTCCCACACCAAGAACTGGGAACTCCTGCACAAATGGCCCCAGATGCCATGCTTGGGCCAGCCTGTCCAGCTGCTAAGTCACCCCTGCTGGTCACCGTCCCCCTGCTGGTCACAGCCCCCCTGCTGGTCACAGACCCCTGCTGGTCACAGCCCCCCTGCTGGTCACTGCCCTCCTACTGGTCACAAGCCCCCTGCTGGTCACAGGCCCCCTGCTGATCACCCCCCTTCTCTGCACTTCCCCTCCCAGCTCATGAGGATCCTGCCCCAAGCAATCTATTCTGGGTTCTCTGGTCTTCTCCTTGCCTCAAGGGCCAAGGAAGGACCCCTGGCTGCCCCTGCACCTGTGCGCCCCAGAGGAGCTGAGGTGGCCAGGAGGGATGCTGGGCTCCTCCAGGACTGCCCAGACCTCTCAGCCTCCTCAGTCCCGCTGGGCCTGGCTGGAGCAGGGCTGTCCTGGCTTCAGTTGCCCTTGGCTAGCTCTGCACCCCCTTCTGCCTTGGCTTCTGTCCCTTTCTTTGTCTAGTTCTTCCTAGGACTTGGGGGGGGGGAATCTGTGGCCCAGCCCCTCTCCCCTCAGTGCAGGCACCTTCATGAAAAAATACTTTGTAACCTTGACTTTCTCAAAATCTCTATAAAATATGACTCCTAGGAGCCACATGGAAAAGTGGGACGTGGTCCGTGTGTTCGCGCGCTGGTTCCCTGGGTTCTGCTGCTCCTCACTGTGGGCGTGAGCAAGAACCATCACGCTCTGACAAGTGGAAGGAAAGGGGCAGAAGCGGCCTGGTCCCTGGGTCCCCGCCCGTCCGTGTCTGTGGCAGAGGATCAGCACAGCGCCTTCAGGAGAGACGTGAGCACCCCCCCCGCCACCGGCCGACACCTGCCAGGGTCAGGAAGGAGGTGGAAGGTGCTTCACCCACTGCTTCCCTCGCCCTGCCAGCCCCCTGCCGCACACCCTTGATGAGAGCCTCCTCCCGCACCCACGGCGATGGGGGATGCTGGTGAGGCCCTTAGTAAAGGGACCTGTCCCCCATGGTGTCTCTTTCTGATGTGCCTCCAGTGAAAGTCTATAAAACGAGTTCCATCTACAGTTCTAAGTCAGCGGTGCCCAAATCCCCCGAGAGGCAGCCGCCCGCCTGACAGAACTGCCCCAGTGCCCTCCCGCCCGCTTTCAGTGAGGAAGGAGATTCTCCCACCAGAGGTCCTGGGTCCCTCATAGTTGGTGGTAGTTTACGATCCTTGTAGGGGTAGATTACCAGCTTTCCAAAAGACAGTGCATGGAATGGCCGGTGGGCAGCAGGGCAGAGTGAGGGCCCTGGACACAGCTGCAGGCGGCTTGGTCAGTAGAGCGCCTCCCGCCACGCCAGATGGATTTGGCACATTTAACTGGTGTCTATTAATTTGGAAACAAGGGATCTGTGTCCAGATTTCAAGAGCATTCTCTGGTTCACTTTTTCCCCTATTGTCTTGTGTTTTGAGTGCTAAGAAATTATTGATCCAACTAATATTACATACATGTAAGGTCCATGCTCAATTTCAAACATTAATGGCTAAATTAAAAACTCAGGCTGCAGATTTAGTGGGTAAGAGGACCAATAAATTAGGCCATTGTGTATAGATTGGTCTCACGTGTTAAATAAAAAAATAGTGTCAAGAAGAAGTCTTGTAGAGTTGAAATTCATTATTAGCTTTGGAAGAAAAAAATGCAATTGCCTTTAAATGCCACTCACATCCTGCCCAGTACTTCTATTACATGCACATCTTTGTTGTTAAGATTTTAAAGTCCAATTCAATCCAAAGGCTTTAGAGTATTGTTTCTGGAACTCGGTCCCTGGCATTGGTGAGAATGCCCTCCAAGTCCCACACGAAATTCACACCCGTTGGTGCGCCAGGTTCCTGGACATCGATGGCAAGCCCTGAATAAGTCAGGGTATTGTGAACGGACACAAAGCTATGATTTGTTCCAGGATATACTCAACATTTCAGAGATTCTGCTTTTCTGGATGTTAGTGAAATTGACCTGATTGTGAAATTGGTTGTTGTTTCAAGGACCACTCGGTAGCCTGATCCTCAGGTTGACGGGAGAAAACCAGACGTAACTCCCTCTCGATAGATGCCAATTTCCAGACTACTCAGTCATATAAACCCATTTCTTTCCTCAACTCTCCCGATACTTGAAACCAGTATAAATGTGGGGGAAGGGTAATGAATTTGGAAAAATAAAATGACTCCTGATGCTACGTGGGAAATCCTCCATTTCTGGGCTCATTGGCTTCTTCCTCAGTCATCACATTAGAGATGCTAGAATCCGAGTCCCTGGTTCTAGCACTCCACCAGGGGCGGGAGAGGAGCTCCGTTGTGTGTGGATACTCATGCTGGACCCCGCCAGAGAGCCGCCCTCGGCCCATCCCGCCATCCAGGAAGGCAGCCCCCAGGGGCACCTCGGGGACACGTCAGCTACCGAGGGAGGGGGGAGCCTGGAATGGCCGTTGAGGGCCGAGCACCTGGGGCGGGGGCCTTCCCCACGTCTGTCCGCGAGAACAGGTGCTGTCGTGTGAGGTCCAGAAGCTCCGGGCGGGTGAACCCGCGGCAGGACACGCATTCATCTAAACACAGCTCTCTGTGAATTCACCATCCTGGAAAGCAGTTGTGTGTCAGCTGACGACACTCCGTGTCTTACAAAAAACCTTGACAGGTCTGGCTTTCCACGCTGACCCGCGAGGAAATCCACAGGGATCCTACGACAGCATTTGTGTTGGGTGGCGGTGACAACCGTCCTGCCACTGGCGAGGGCCGCTCGCTGGAAGGTCAACAGGCCGCCGACCCCAGGCGCCCGCAGCCCGCGCCGGGAGAGGCGTGGAGGGGCCCCAGCCCCACGCACACCTGCTCTGTGCAGGCTGCCTTCTCCCCGCCCGTCAGCCACTGGCCTGTGGTCCCCCGGCGAGCCTTCTCCGTTCCACCTTCTCGAGAACTCTTAAAACCGAATGCTTAAATGGAGACTTGGAGAGGACAAGGTGTGAACGTGCCTTTCTTTTTGATCTGAAGACCAAGCCTGACGTGCAGAATCCGGAGGGAGGTGGAGGCTTCAGGCAATGTGGTAAGTGGGGGCTTGGGGCTCAGCGTCAGCTTCCCAGAACTGACCCCCCAGAAAGAAATGCACCTGCTGGGCTCTCCCGCTGGGCTGTTTCCTGCAGGATATTTCAGTTCATGACCAAAAAACTAGCAACAGTCCCTAATTCCACCCATTCTAAGGTTTTATTAGAATACCAGATAAGCTAAATGTCTCCTCTTTCAACCCAATACATTAACGGATACACATCTGCATTTTCTGCAGTGAGGATGGTCTGTGAGGGCTCCTGGGTCATAAGTCACAGTTTGAATGTGGACTTTTATATGGTCCGAAGTTCCTCTCGGCGTTACTGAGTGCTCACGAGTCGGCCTTGCACTGGGGTTGTGTGGGCTGGGAGAGGAAACCAGGGCATGGAATCCTAGAAAGTGCTGGCTGGACAGAGTTCCGCTAGTGCCAGAGGTGAACCCCAGAGCCGGCCTGTCCGCCTCCTGATCACCTTGCAGAGCTCACCCTGCGCTTTCTGAGACGCCATCCTAAACAGACGACCTTCTACCTGCTTTCTCCTTCATCTGTCACAAGTCTCAGGTGCCTCCTGTGGAATTTGGGGCATTTTTTATTGAGGTGTAACTGATACATAAAGTTATATTAGCTCCAGCTGCACACAGTAATGGTAGATCCACGTATCTATTGTGGAACCACGGACAAGTCTAGCTACCATCTCTCACCACACTCCCCACAAATTAGTCATGTCTTTTCTACACACAAAAAAAATACAAGCCAAAAATTGAAGAGAAGTATTTCCAGCCTAAAGCCGTGCGTGAACTTCTGGGACACTTTGCCATCCTAGGAGGCTGGTCACTCACCAGCTCCTCAGTCTGCTGTGTAGACGCCGGGGTCCCTGAGCCCCTGCAGGGCGCCCACGAGGGCAGGGCTGCTTCCATCACGGCCTGTGACGGTCTCTGACCGTGCGGACGACCGCCGGTGTGCAGCAGCTGTGAGTAACACCACCGGTTCCTCCGCCCACGGCAGACAGGCAGCGGCCCCGGCCCCGTGCTGTCTGTCTCCACCTCTTGCAGGAAACATAAAACCAGCTGCCCTCAAGAATGGCCTTCCTGAAGCAGTGAAAATTAGGTTCATTCGACCCCCCGGTGTGCGCGTCGTTTTGACTTCCCGTGTGCTGGAGGAAGTGTCCCCTCGGCTTTGGCCGCACGTCGAAGTGACCGCCGACTTCGGAACCAGCCCCCACCTACCCTTGGAGTCATGAGCTGAACTGCCTACTTTGGTTTGGTTTTCATGGACGCAGAGTTTACCTGGCAAACAACTGAGGGGCCGACTGTGCGGGTCAACTTGCGTACTGGCCGTCATTCCAAGGAAAAGAACCCGTAGTATTGCTGATGATTAGCCTGGAGACTAAATTCTAGTGAAAACTAGAATTTTGAAACACTTTTATCCCCCACTGTGACCTTGACAGTTGCACAATATTTAAAGACTTTCCCGTGACACAGATAGCAATAACCAAGTGTGATTTTGGGGAGCATAACATGAAAGTGGAAATGAATTCGGACCATCCAACTGAGAAGGATGACCGTATTTATTCTGGGCTCACGATAGCAAGGGAGTCGGCCGCCACAGAGGCAGGTGGAGGATGGGACAGCCCCGGTGTGCCGCGGGGGAGGCCTGGGCCTGGGGATGCGGGTGGGGTTACTAGGATTGGGCGTCCCGTGTAGTCGGTCAGGAGACACATTGGGCTTTCTCTGGTCGCTCCTGAGCTGGAAAGGTCGGGGGGCGGAAGTGAGGACTGTTGCCATCATCCACCAAGCCCGGCCACATTTGACCTCCTGGACTGTCACTGGAGATGGGGGTCTGGCTTCCTGCACAGCTGACCTGCAGCAGGCTGGCTGCCCGGGCCCTCACTGTGGGCTCTGCGTGGGCCTCCAAGGGGGCTGCAGCAGCTGAGGCTCAGCCCGACATCTGGACGTGGTCTGGCCACCAGCCACTTCTATATGAGGTCTCCCAAAAGTAGCAACACGGAGAAAAACCAGTAAACCAATATTTTCCAAAGACTAATGCATGAGATTGCAAAAGTGGACATGCTAGAGGATCCGGTCAGGGTGCAAGATACACAAATGATGTTTAATGTGCGGGAGTGTGAAAAGTTCACTGATAAGGTTTCACATTCGACATTTCCATTCATCTTGAAGAAAGTACAATGTGTCAAGTTTTTGTGTGGATTAAAAGAAGAACACCCGTAATAATCTGAAAAGGTCACTAGCATGTCCCTCCCGCCTCCCACTACACACGTGTGTGCGTGTGCATGCGCGTGTGGGTGCCCGACCTCTGCCCAGGTCCCACAGACAGTGCGCAGGGACCAACGGGGCGCAGAAGCCACAGGAGAGCCCGGTCGCCCTCTGTTAAGCCAGACAGAGGTTTACACAAACGTCTTCTCATTAATTTCTTTTCTCTTTTGGAAAACATGGTTAGCTTTAATAAAAATATGCTATTTATGGTAACACGTGCATTTATTATTTTTAAATGAATTGCAATACATATTAATAGATTTCTGTTTTAACTTCTGATATGGAAAACACGGACATAAACTTCACATCCACTGGAGCCCCTCGGGGCGCTCGATAACAACGACACTCCCTGGGTGATTTTCGGGGGACAGCCCGGGCTGAGAACCGCGGCGCCAGAGCCCGTTAGAGCGGGTGGGCGGGGGCTGTGGTCCAGGCGGCAGAATCGGGGGCGTCGGGCACGTGTGGAGTTCTCCGCCTCCCCGGGCATTCTTGGGTGCAGGCAGTCGGAGAAGCTCTTGGCCCTGGGTGACTCGTCGGCTCCGCAGCCCTGGCAGGTCAAAGAAGCTCATGTCCAGACCCATGGGCTGGGCCCGCCGCGAGCTGCAGTCTGGTCCCGCCAGGAAGGATCTGGCAGGCCCTGGAGGAGTTGGGCCCGAGGCAGGAGCGTGGCCCCTGACGAGATGAGAGCAGCGCTGAGGGAGGGCTCCCGACGTGGACCTGGGCGACCGATCTGCACGTGGTTCTGTGATGTGTGCCCCTGCCACCACGTGAACCCGAGACATGGGCTCCAGGCCCCAGAGCCATGATTCGGACGCTTCACACAGTTACCTGAATTCTCCCCCCTCCCACAGTTTGGCAGGTGCATCGCCTGAGAATTTAGATACAGTTTTGACTTCTGTATGCTTTAAATTTTTTCAGTGGGTAAATTCATGAAAACATGGATACGCTGGTTTGTTTAAATGTTTGTTTGGAAACATCCCTGTTGCTGGTTGTGCAACCAGGAGCCATGTGTGGCTCTTTGAGTTCAACTTTAAAAATAAGTAAAAGTACATACAATAAAAAAATCCAGTTCCTCCGTCTCCCAAGCTCTGTCTGCAGGGTCCACAGTGCCCGTCGCGCGTGGATTCCTCATGGAACAGGCCCGCACCACGAGAGTGTCCACCGCACACCAGTGACTCTCGCAGATGGGAGTCTAACAAATGGTTAAGATTAAGTGAAACTGGGACGACGACAGCAAACATCTAGGAAGGTAGAGTGCTGTGTCAGCCGATGCTTTCGGAAGTGGAAAAGTAGTAATAAGAGGTGGTCTGCAAGTCCCCAGCTGGTGGTCATCACTGTCCACGGGTGTGCATTTCCTCGGTCTCCCTTTGTATATACACTTCCTTTTTATGAGAGCGCACGCGTGCACACAGTCACACACACACACTGCCCCCTTGTCTCAACCTCGCACACTACCCAAAACCTTGAATTTCCATCCAGCTCCGTGACTCTTACTAAAGCCCCCGCAGGGCGGAGCGTG
>NW_028017299.1:0-720 GCF_054177405.1 Leptonychotes weddellii
TTTTTTTTTTTTTAAAGATTTTATTTATTTATTTGAGAGAGAGAGAATGAGAGAGAGCGAGTACATGAGAGGGGGGAGGGTCAGAGGGAGAAGCAGACTCCCTGCTGACAGCAGGGAGCCCGATGCGGGACTCGATCCCGGGACTCCAGGATCATGACCTGAGCCGAAGGCAGTCACTTAACCAACTGAGCCACCCAGGTGCCCCTCTGAGGTCTTCTAGATCGCCAGAATTCTAGTGTATGCATGTGACAGCTTGAGAAGAAGACCTCATAGCTGTAAACTACTGAAATGGGCTCTGGTTTATTTAAACAGAAAAGAGAAGTACTGAGACGACACAGGGAAGGTTGGATATCAAGGCTCTGAAGACGGGCGGACACCAGAGGCGCCGGCCCTAGGGTCACAGCTCACTCACATAGCCCTACAGAAACGTTCTGGCGAGCATCCCAGCACACCGCTCCTGGGTACCAGGCGTGACTGTGGGCACTGACGCGCATCGCTTCGGCAAGAGTCCTCTGTCGTTCCTGTTCCTTCCTGTCACTTACTGCAGAACCGGAGCCCCCTCCGGGAGCACCTGAGTGACCCCGGCAAGAAGAGCCAGTGTCTGGATTCCAGTTTCCATAGTGAAAGGCATGCAAGACTCTGCAATAGGAGGTTCCCCACAGCTGGGAGAGGGGTTCTGATGAAGGTCAGCTGCAAGGCCACAGACATCCACCATGGATT
>NW_028017300.1:0-720 GCF_054177405.1 Leptonychotes weddellii
AGTTGTACAGCATCTATTATTTTTAGCTATGCAGAAGGTGGAGAGAACACAGCTGGATTTTCAGATCACAGCAAAAGCTATAATATAATCACCATTTATTAATATCTTTATTACTCTGTATGAATAAATAATACCCCTCAATAGAAAAATCCTTCTATCACTTGAAAAGCAAAGCAGGTGGATTAGGACATCATCAATACAGATTGAATATAGAAAACCTCCATGTCTTTCAAGTTACTTTTCAAGAGCACAATAGAATTTTAAAGGTATGAGGGCATATGAGAAATTCACTAAAGGTAGAATATCATCCTGGCCTTTTGTTAATCATTACCAGGACTGCAGTTGAAGGTGGAGCATCCATATACATATTCTACTTTTATTATATTTGGTAAGTCCCTTCTAAATATTATGGGATCTTTGTTTAACCAGATCTTTATAGAAAACCCGTTTGTAACTTAGGAGAAAAAAATGTGTAAGAAAAAAAAGAAGACTAAAGTGAAGATTTTGTGATTTGGGGTCCCATAGATCTGGGGTCATTGATTCATTCATTAAAAAAAAAAAAATTGTTCAGCACCTATTCTATGCCAGGCAATGTTCTAGATGCCGGGAATGCAGTAGAGAACATACAAACAACACCCCTGCCCTCACGTAACTTACAGTTAAGTACAGGGTTTAGAAAACTTTTCCTGTAGGGGCGCCTGGGTGGCTCAGTCATTAAGC
>NW_028017301.1:0-720 GCF_054177405.1 Leptonychotes weddellii
TTGAACTGCCATCATTAGTTGGACATTTACCCTCTTTCTCCCCCTCCTACCCCTCCGCCCCCAGAATCCAGGGTATTTTCCACAGACCCCCTCATTTCTTCTAAGTCACATTGGCTGCCTCCTTATTTCTTATTGGGTATGGATCAGGTCTTAGAAAGTGATATTATAGGTATCTTAAAAGGATTATCTAGAAAGTTCTAAGGAGAGTGGAAAGAGCGAACTTTTTTATTTTAAAAAATAAGTGTGGAACAAGAGTTAGAATTCTTGAAAACAAAGTGAATAATAATATATTCAGTTATTATAAAGTAGAAAATAATAAAGTAGAAAATAAATAAGAAATAAAGTAGAAAAACAACTTAGGAAACATGTTCTTTTTAAAATATATTTTAATTGCTATTTTATTTACTTGTTTATATTTATTTTTTACTTTTTAAAAACATTTTTTATTCAAATATAATTAACATACAGTATTAAATTAGTTTCAGGTATACAATATAATGATTCAACAATTCCATACATTTCTCAGTGCTCATCATGATAAGTGTACTCTTAATCCCCTTCATCTATTGCACCATGTCTGTTCTTTTTTACGTTATTTTGTTTGTTCATTTTGGCTGGGTTTATTTGGGTTGATTGGAAACAGCTCTGGAAAGAATTTTGTAAGAATATTTGAAATAAGTTTATCTGTTGAACTGGAATTCTAGAAAAGAGGTTTGAGGG
>NW_028017302.1:0-720 GCF_054177405.1 Leptonychotes weddellii
CAAACCTCCTGAACAGAAGGTCCCAAATAACTTATGTAGATACTCCCCTACTCAAGGAGATGGAGTGTAATTTCCTACCCATTAAGTGTGGGCCATGCACAGTGACTTTCTTTTAATAACCCCAGTGAAGATACCTGAAAAACTACCCAAGCTAGATGGTCAGTGTCAACATCAACAGTGATAAGTCATGTTGATAGCACGTACCTTTGATATGATGTGGTGGAAATGGCACTTTCCCTCTGTGATCTTCCTCCCCAAACTCCTAATCTAATCATGAGAAAAACATCAGATGAATCCAAACTGAGGGACAGTCTACCCACCTGGTACTCCTCAAAACTGTCAAGCTCAACAAAAACAAGGAGAGTCTGAGGAACTGTCACAGTCTAGAGGAGCCTAAAGAGACATGAAGGCTAAATGCAACGTGATAGTCTCATGGGAACCCATAAATTGTTTGGGGTTCTTCTGTTCAGGAGGTTGTCTGTTCTCCCCATTTATTTATTTATTCAATAATTTATTATATCAGTATAGACTTAGGAATATTTATTTTGTACTTTGGATAACTAATCTGATACTATACATTAGGTAATCACTACAGAAATGTGAATAAAGTATGGGCTTTACTTCATCATAATGTATCAATATCAGTTCATAAGTCATGACAAATCTTCCATATTAATGTTAGCAATGTGAGACACCAGGAGTGGGGTATATGGGAACTCT
>NW_028017303.1:0-720 GCF_054177405.1 Leptonychotes weddellii
AATATGTTCTTATAATTGTTTGTATTTCTTTGGTGTTGGTTGTGATCTCTCCTCTTTCATTCATGATTGGACAATATAAAAAATTTAAATGCATATGTAATGTGGCCCAGTAATTTCACTTCTAGAAATGTACTCTGAAACTATGCTACATAATTGTTCTTTAAAATATATATTGTTGGTTGCACCAAAGAATGCAGTAGCAGTGCTCTAGAAACTGCCTAAATACACATCAAAGGGAGATTAAATAAATAAATTATGATATAGACATACAGTTGAAAATTGCATTATCATTAAAAGGAATGAGCTAAATCTTTGTATCAGTATGGAAAAATATCTATTAATTATCATTAATTTTAAAAAACAAGTGACAGAATAGATATATGTGTGTATATGTATATATATTATATACATACTATGAATCCACTTATATAAAGAAATATACACAAGTGGATATACAAATATTCATATAATATGTGGGTAACATCCGATTTTGAGCATTTGCTATGACTTTGACTGGAGAATGGGAGTGTGGGTCAGTGACAGGCAAGTGGAGTGGGAGATGAGGTGTGTGGTGGGTAGTGTTTCTTTTTTACTTCCTAGAATTCTGTATACTTTTCCTTCAAAGAGGTATTATTCTCACTATAAAAGCTTAAAATTATTCTTTGCTAATTGAATAAGTGAAGAGTGCTAACCTCCTGTTAGAATTCTAATTGTTAGAAT
>NW_028017304.1:0-720 GCF_054177405.1 Leptonychotes weddellii
ATTGTTTCCATTGACATTTCCTAATACTTAGCTAGCGGGACTGAGTTTCTCCTTAGCTTATTGACCATTCGTTATTTCTTTTCCCTCGAATTTAAGGTTCGTTAAGAACTATGCCCTGGCGTAGTAAGGAATTTTTTTTTTTTAAGATTTTATTTATTTATTTATTTATTTGAGAGAGAGAGAGAAACAGCATGAGAGGGGAGAGGGTCAGAGGGTCAGAGGGAGAAGCAGGCTTCCCACTGAGCAGGGAGCCCGACGCGGGACTCGATCCCAGGACTCCAGGATCATGACCTGAGCCGAAGGCAGTCGCTCAACCAACTGAGCCACCCAGGCACCCGTGTAGTAAGGAATTTACTTTTGCCCAAAGAGAGGTCTGGCCTTTGCCCTCAGCTTCTGGGAGGTAATCTCTAAACCTTTGGAAAGTTCTGCCTGATAGATATCTTTGTTTCGGGTGGGGTCTAGCCACTCTAGATATTCTAACAGTGTGGTTTGGGGAACTTGATATCACCTCATTCCACTCCGCCTGAAGAAGCTGGAAACAGATCAGCTATGTGGGCGGTCAGTCACCTGTGGCCACAGGAAGGAGGTCCTATAAAGATTCCGGACACCAAGGTGGCAAGTTTACCTGGTCGGTGATGCTCCATGTGTCACACGTAGTCACACATAGTGTTCCAGAGTCACACATCAGTGCTGAGAAAATAATGCATGGAATCCATGAGT
>NW_028017305.1:0-720 GCF_054177405.1 Leptonychotes weddellii
AATTTTCCCAACACCATCTGTTGAAGAGACTGTCTTTGTTCCATTGGACAGTCTTTCCTGCTTTGTTGAAGATTAATTGACCATAGCATTGAGGGTCCATTTCTGGGCCAAAACCTAATGATGTAATGTATGGTGATTAACATAACATAATAATAAAAAAAAAAAGAAAAGAAAAAAAACTAATGATGTATGGTGATTAACATAACATAATAATAAAAAAATGGGATCTTAAAAAATATATATAAAATGGGATGAGACAATGATTATGGTTTCAAGGTAGTTGGATGGCATTTGATGCTTTTGTATTTATCTAGTATTAGGGCCAAAGGTCATCTAGGGTCATCAGTAGTGGTAGGAATGTCAGCTAATGTTTTTGAATCTTTACTGCATGTGAGGTATTGTTCTACGCATTATACACCTATATTAACCTTTTAAGTAAAACAAATGAGGTAGACACTCTTATTATTATTGTCACGTTACCAGTGAAAAACCAGGCATAAAAAAATGAAGTAACTTGACCAAAGTTACATGGATAGCAAACTGTAGAGCTGGGATTACAGTCCAAAGAGTCTGCCATACTCTTAACCACTTTGGTTTCTAATCTTTTTTTTTTTTTTTAAGATTTTATTTATTTATTTGACAGAGAGAGACAGCGAGAGAGGGAACACAAGCCGAGGGAGTGGGAGAGGGAGAAGCAGACTTCCCACGGAGCAGGGAGCC
>NW_028017306.1:0-720 GCF_054177405.1 Leptonychotes weddellii
GTCCAGAGATGTCCTGCACTAAGAAGGTAGTGTTCCCGTAAATGACCACTTGCTTCTACTTCTTAGCAGTTCCAATCTTTAAAAGCATTTTGTTCCACACTATTTAGAATATCAATAGTCCTTCCTGGGTGAAGGTTTAAGCACACTTCTGGCACTATTGATGGGTACGATGTTCCATTAGAGTAATCCCATTAATTTATTTACTCATAGCCTACAGACGAGAACTTAATGGTAGCCATAGTCAGACACCTGTAGTTAAGATCATAGAGGATGGTGGTGGGAGTGAGGCTGTTTCTTTTTGTTAAATTATCCGGTGGAATTTTTAGTTGTAAGTATCTCTGAAGAGTTCGAAATTTTACTCTACTTGCAACAAACACACTTGCCATAATTTCATGGATTCTGGTAAAAGATAAGAGACTTCTTGGTCAGAGATAAAGGAAAGATTATTGTTCACAGCAAAGGCAAGAGCCTGAGTACCAGGAGTTTTGCATTTATTCCTTGAACTCCAGTTCCTACAGGTGATGGAAAGACAGCCAGATGACACATATCCTTGTAGAGGGGTTTGTTGTAGAGAAGAGGAATTCGCAATATTTTCTTATGAATGTAATTATCCATAACCTTTGCTCCAAAGGGTTACATTATCCCCATCTCCAAGGCTATAAGCAAATGTCTCCCTGGTTACTGAGGGAGATGCTATCTTCCAAGACAGTTCAGTGAATG
>NW_028017307.1:0-720 GCF_054177405.1 Leptonychotes weddellii
TCTTTCAATAAAAATCAAGGGTCTGATACAAAAACTTGAGAGATCAGTAGTTAATATGGTCGTGAATCAGCCTGATGATTATAATTTAACACAGGTCTAAACATTTTTTAATAAATAAATGATCGATATCATTTGTCCTCGGGTTTCTTAAGAAATAATAATTATCTTAGCTCAACTTTCTCCTGGAACTCTTGACCTGCTGTTCTTTTTGAGAGTTTTATGTAAAAGGATTGTGATTTCTTTGTCCAATCTGACATGCAATATTACAGCCACACCATTACCTGTTTGCATTATTTCCCCCCTAAGCAAGCAAACAGACAAGTAACCATTCCTCAGTTTCACGTACTGCCCTATGTCTCCACTCTCCTTCATAGCCAAATGCTTAGAAAGGCTATCTGTATTCACTTCATTAATTCAGCTGCCACTCAATTATAAGTTATTATGAAGAGTGTTTGTGGTCTTTTAATTTAAATTAAAATTGCAATTTAATTTTTGAAAATCTTTAAGTCAATTTTATGAACTTTGTAAGTGTCCACAGAAAATATAATTTTTTCTACATGAAATAAGAATTCAAAAAACTTTCTCACAATGTTTCCTTTTGAACAGAATTTCCATACAGACCTATCTGTGTAACACCTGGGTCCCTTTGCCAACCTAGCCTTGGATTCTTAAATATTACCATATTCTATGCTGGTTATGGAAAATTTGCAGTCAATTCTG
>NW_028017308.1:0-720 GCF_054177405.1 Leptonychotes weddellii
ATGAATCTCACCTGGGATGATTAAGTCTTCTTCCACATGCTCCCTCAGTTGGGCCTGTGGACTAGAAACAGGTCCCAAAGGCACTTTTCTCCTTTTCTGACAAGTTTTGCAGTAAGTTAATGGCTATATTGTTCTTTCGTCCAGCTGGTGAGTAATGGCACGCTGTGAGCAGTCAGAGTTTACATGTCGGCAAGATGTCCGGAGGTATGCACCATTGTTCTCTCATGTTCTTTTGCCATTGGAAAGCAATTGCTTTGAACACCAAAAAACGATTACAGAAGATTATACCTTTTAAAGGCAATCTCTGCATCTTGTTCAGTGTGAGAACACAGTCTGCAAAATGTAGTGTGACTTGCACAGCAGTTACTCACCTTGTTAGATCTAATTTCAGAATGCCTCAATTGCCCATTATTTTAGCACATTTTTTAAATGTACCCAACAGCAGTGTTGAAACTGCAGTTCTCTTGAAGACTGTTGTGTTGGTGCCTACTGATTGCACCAAGCTATACACACTTTTTTCTTTCTTTTTTTTTTTTAAAGATTTTATTTATTTATTTGAGAGAGAGAGAATGAGAGAGAGAGAGAGCACGAGAGGGAAGAGGGCAGAGGGAGAAGCAGACCCCCTGCTGAGCAGGGAGCCCGATGTGGGACTCGATCCCGGGACTCCAGGATCATGACCTGAGCCGAAGGCAGTCGCTTAACCAACTGAGCCACCCAGGC
>NW_028017309.1:0-11301 GCF_054177405.1 Leptonychotes weddellii
CCCAACATGAGGCTTGAACTCATGACCTCGAGATCCAGTCGCATGCTCCGCGGACTGAGCCGGCCAGGCGCTCCAGCTTTCCCTTTTTAATCACAATTAACATACTTGAAAATTTTATACTGAGGATTTGGAAAAAGAAAGCCGACAGTAACCTCATGACTAAAATTATGAATTCATTTTCATTGTCTAGGAGAAATGGGTAATTTCAATATTAGTGGAGCATTGTATGGAGTTTAAAATAGTAACAAAGTAAGAGTGTGGGCTGGCTCAGTCAGTGGAGCACCTGACTCTTGATCTTGGGGTTGTGAGTTCGAGCTCCACATTGGGTGTAGAGATTACTTAAAAAAAAAAAAAAACCTCTAAAAAAAAGTAGTAATGAAGTTTTCTGTGGTTTTGGTTATTTTTAGCTGAAATTTTAATTGTTCCTTCTTTATGGATCTGTAGGCGCATCTTCTGAAAGATTTCTATTTCATTTGCAACATGGCCAAAGGCTGCACTTGAAGGTTAATTTAAGTTTTGGAGGCTTCTCTTTCCCAAGGGGCAAGGCGGTTTTGCCAATCACTTTATTTCCCAGTGACGATGTGGGGCTCGATCCCAGGACACTGGGATCATGACCTGAGCTGCAGGCAGACACTTACCTGACTGAGCCACCCAGGCGCCCCTCTATAAAAAAAATTCTTACATGACAAGATTTGATAGGCTTCTGGGTGGGTTAAACCCATCCACCTTCTGGGATGGTGCCTTATTCCAGTTCCACAGGGGCAGAAGCTTTCTGTGCTCGGGATCCTTCCAGAACTTACCCTATGTACCTCTTCATCTGACAGTTCATCTGGATCCTTTATAAGGTTTTTTAAAAGTAATCATTGCACCCAATGTGGGGCTTGAACCCACAACCCTGGATCAAGAGTTGCATGGGGGCGCCTAGGTGGCTCACTCATTAAGCTTCTGCCTTCGGCTTGGGTCATGATCCCAGGGTCCTGGGATTGAGCCCCGCATCGGGCTCCCTGCTCCGCGGGAGGCCTGCTTCTCCCTCTCCCACTCCCCCTGCTTGTGTTCCCTCTCTCGCTATCTCTCTCTCTGTCAAATAAATAAATAAAATCTTAAAAAAAAAAAAAAGAGTTGCATGTTCCACGTTGGGTGTAGACATTACTTAACTAAATAAAACTTTAAAATAAGTAAATAGGAGCGCCTGGGTGGCTCAGTCGGTTAAGCATCTGCCTTCGGCTCGGGTCATGATCCCAGGGTCCTGGGATTGAGCCCCACATCGGGCTCCCTGCTCAGCGGGGAGCCTGCTTCTCCCTTTGCCTGCCGCTTCCCCTGCTTGTGCTCTCTCTCTCTGACAAATAAATAAAATCTTTAAAAAAATAAATAGGAGTATTGTACTTATAAGAACAGACATAGGAATATTATATATGGGAAAACTATATTATAGTAATACATACAAATATATAGAATATTTTTTTAAAGATTTTATTTATTTATTTAATTGACAAGGAGAGAGAGAGAGAGAGAGCATGAGAGGGAACACAAGCAGTGGGGAGTGGGAGAGGAAGAAGCAGGCTTCCGGCTGAGCAGGGAGCCCCTTGCGGGGCTCCATCCCAGGACCCTGGGATCACGACCCGAGCTGAAGGCAGTCGCTCAACCAACTGAGCCACCCAGGCGCCCCCAAATATATAGAATATCATATGTCAAATATATGAATATTTTATGTAAATACCATGTATAGAAAATATAGGAAGACTAGAGTTATAGAAATATACACAGAGGAATATTGCATACATGAATATAGGAAGATATATTTGAATACAGATATATGTATATAAAGTTTGGCAGTTAAGAGCACAACATGGTTGGGGTGCCTGGGTGGCTCAGTCGGTTGGGCGTCTGCCTTCGGCTCAGGTCATGGTCCCAGGGTCCTGGGATCGAGCCCCACATCGGGCTCCCTGCTCGGTGGGAAGTCTGCTTCTCCCTCTCCCTCCGCCTCTTCCCCCAGATTGTGCTCTCTCTCGCTCACTCTCTCTCTCAAATAAATAAATAAATAAAATCTTTAAAAAAAAAAAAAGAGCACAACATGGCTTCTGGAGCCAGATGGCCTGGCTTCCAATCCCAGCTCTGCCACTTAATATCCTGTGGCTTTGGGCAAATGCCTGAACTACTCTGTGACTCAGTTTTCCCGTCTGTAAAATGGGGATAATAACAGTCCCACATCATTGATTTGTTGTGAGGATTACATACTTCCAAGAGTGCCTGGCATGTAGCTTAATAAACCAGTATAGGGGTGCCTGACTGGCTCAGTTGGTGGAATGGGTGACTCTTGATCTCGGGGTTGTAGGTTCGAGCCCCACATTGGGTGTAGAGATTACTTAAAATAAAATCTTAAAAAATAAATAAATCAGGGGCGCCTGGGTGGCTCAGTTGGTTAAGCGACTGCCTTCGGCTCAGGTCATGATCCTGGAGTCCCGGGATCGAGTCCCGCATCGGGCTCCCTGCTCAGCGGGGGGTCTGCTTCTCCGTCTGACCCTCCCCCCTCTCGTGCTCTCTGTCTCTCATTCTCTCTCTCAAATAAATAAATGAAATCTTTAAAATAAATAAATAAATAAATACATAGAGGGCTGTTTTTCCTTTGGGCTCACTATACTCACAGCCCTGCGTCTTCCTTTTCCACTTTCTGCCATGGGAAATCCCCCTAAGACAATGGTTTCACTCTGGCTGCACCTTGGCATCACTTAGGGGAGCTTTACAAAATACTGATCCCCTGGTTCCAGGGACTCTGATTTGGCTGCTCTGGGGTGTGGCCTGAAGATGGGAATTTTTAAACATTCCCAGGAGATACTCCTATGTAGCTGCAGTTGAGGACCCCTGGAGCAAGCCCACCAGAATGGATTCTGGCTTGCCATTTGGAATGGCTGCATGAAGAATTTACAAAGTTGGGGAACCTGGGTGGCTCAGTCAGTTAAGCCTCTGACACTTGGTTTCAGCTCAGGTCGTGATCTTGGGGTCATGATCTCCAGGTCGTGAGATCGAGCCCCCCAGCGGGCTCTGTGCTCACTGTGGAGTCTGCTGGAGATTCTCTCTCCCTCTCCCTCCCTCTCTCTCTCTCTCTCAGATAAATACATAAATAAAATCTTAAAAGAGAAAAGAGTTCACAAAGTAGGTGAGTCATCATTTTTTCAACGCAAAGATAGCTTTTCGTCTTTGATTCCCAGCTTCTTGCTTCTCCAGTCCTGCAGTGAGAACCTATCCATCCATGCCTTTAGCTTACTCTGGAGACTTGATTTCTATGGGATGCATTCCCAGCAATAGGGTTGCTGAGTCAAGGGCAAAGATGCATTTCTTTTAATGGACGTAGATTATAGATTGTGATAGATGCTGCCAGATTCGCTTTCAAAAAGGCTGTAACAGTTCTCATTGCCATCAGTGATAGATGAATGTGCCCTTTCCTATAGACCCCACCCAGCAGCAGGTGTATGCCCCTCTGAAATTTGTACCATTTAGGGGGTATAAAGGAAAGTCCCCATGTGGAGGAGACTTTTCATATCTTTTCATATATGTATTAGCTGGTTCATTTTACTGCTCTGCAAATTATCTATTCAAACCCTTTGTCCATGTTTCTTCTGGAGTGTTTGCCTTACTGGTTTACAGAAGCTCATTACATACGTTAAACCTTTATATGTTGCCTGCATTGCAAGCAATCTCTACCCATTTGTCATCTGTCTATAGGCCTTGTTTATGTTTTGTTGTTTCCTTGCCACACAAATGTTTTGGTTTTAATGTGGTCAAATATGTCTGTCTTTTCTTTTAATTTCTGGCCTTCCCATCTTAAAAAGTACCCCCCCTCTTGATAGTTGGAACCTGTATTTTCTTTTATGGTGTTACTGTTGCATTTTTTTTTAAAGATTTTATTTATTTATTTGTCAGAGATAGAGAGAGCACAAGCAGGGGGAGGGTCAGAGGGAGAAGCAGGCTTCCCGCCGAGCAAGTAGCCCAACTTGGGACTTGATCCCAGGACCCTGGGACCATGACCTGAGCCAAAGGCAGATACCCAACCAACTGAGCCACCCAGGTGTCCCAACTGTTGCATTTTTTACATTTACATCATTGATCTTTCTGGAACCAATCTTTTTTTTTTTAATATTTATTTATTTATTTTAGAGAGAGAGAGAGAGAGAGCATGAGTGGGAGGGACAGAGGGAGAGGGAGAGAGACACTCGAGCAGATTCTGTGCTGAGTGCAGAGCCAGACATGGGGCTCGATCCCAGGACCCTGGGATCATGACCTGAGCCAAAGGCAGACGCCCAACGACGGAGCCACTCAGGCGCCCCCATTCCTCCCTTTAATAATGACCATTCTCAGATACCTCTCTGTCTATAGGAACTTCAGAATCGTCTGGTCAAATTCCAACATGAAATCCCACTAGAAATAGATCGAACTATAACTAATGAGTTTGGCTAAGCAACTTTAGCTTTTTGAGCCTTGGCTTGCCCATCTGTAAAACAGGGTCTAAGTGATGTGAGCAATTTCAGGAGCCCATGCACCGAATGCTTTTAGTGCAGTACGGGGCACATCAGCAGCCCTGGATAAATAACCGCCACTAGTCACAGTAAGAGTTCAATAACTATAATCCTTCTTGTGATTGTGATTTTGTGTCCTCCCTTCTGCCTTCATGGCCTCTCCCCCGTCCCCTCAGCTGTCACAATGATTCCTGTTAAAACCTAGGTTGACCATGTCTCCTCTCTGCTCAAAACCATGCCATGGCTCCTGTCTCACTCCAAGCAAAGTCTGAAGTCTGACAAGGCTCCGCAGGATCTGTCACCCTGCCTAACGTCCCCATTTCACTGGTCGTTACTGCTGCCCTCACTCATTCTGCGAGGTGGCTTCTTGAAACACAGTCTTGCTTCTGAGCTTTCACTCAGGCTCTTCCCAAGCGAGTGATTCTTGATCTTGGGGTTGTAGGTTCGAGCCTCATGTTGGGTGTAGAGATTACTTAAAAATAAAATCTTAAAAAGAAAAATCCAAACTATTCCCCTTCCTACCTACTCCCAGCACTTCCTAATTGGCTCCCCTGTTTGTCACCAGCTGATGTTCTAGACTTGCACTGTCAAATATGACAGCCAAGTGGCTAGTGAACACTTGAAATGTGCCGAATCCGGGGCGCCTGGGTGGCTCAGTTGCTTAAGCGTCTGCCTTTGGCTCAGGTCATGATCCCGGGGTCCTGGGATCGAGTCCCACATCGGGCTCTCTGCTCAACGGGGAGCCTGCTTCTCCCTCTGCCTACCACTCCCACCTGCTTACACACTCTCTCTGTCAAATAAATAAAATCTTAAAAAAAAAAAAAGAAAGAAATGCCAAATCCAACTTTAGATGTGCTGTAAGTACCAAATACACATTGGACTGTGAAGACATGATATGAAAAAAGTAGAATTCAAAATATCGCCATAATTTTTATGTTGAATACATGTTGAATGATAATATTTTGGATGTATGGGTGTCTTAGTTCCTTATTGCTGCTATAACAAATTCCCACCAGCTCAGTGGCTCAATAGAAGACAAATTTGTTATCCTACAATTCTGGAGGTCTGAAATGAGTCTTATAGGGCTATAATCCTCTAAATCCTTATAGGACTAAAATCAAGCCACCTTCCTTCTGGACGCTCTAGGGATGAATCTGTTCCCTTGCTTTTTCCAGCTTCTAGAAGCTGCCCACATTCCTTGGTTCTTGACCTTCTTTGCCTCACTCCAACCTCTGCTGACGTCATCAGATCTCCCTCTTTCTCTGTTTCTCCTGCCTTCCCTTTTCCCTTATTAGGACCCATGATTACAGTAGAACCCCCCCCCCAGATGATCCAGGATAATCTTCCCATCTCGAGCTTAGTGTAGCCACATCTGTAGACTCTTTTGCTATGTAAGTTAACACATTCACAGGTCCAGAGAACTAGGAGGTGGGCATCTTTGGGGGGCTATTATCCGCCTACCTGAATTACCTTAGTAATAAAATATATTATGAAAGTTAATTTTGCCTATTTCTTTTTATTTATTTTTTTTAATGTGGCTACTAGAAAAGTAAAAATGATCTATGGGGCTCCCATTCTGTTGCTGTTGGACAGCACTGGTCTATATGTTCTGTGAGTCTATTCGTTATCTGCTCCCTCCTACTACTAGAATGTCTGCTCCAAGAAGCCTGGGATCTATTTTATTTACCACTATGTCCCTGATGCTAGCGCAGTTCCTCGCATGTAGTGGGCTCTCAATAAATATTTGTTGAGGGAGCAGATATTATGAATGCTTTTCCTGATGACCTCAGACACCCCTACTTCCACTCCACCCCTCCCATGTCTTCCTCCTCCTCTTCCAAGATCAAGGATTCAAGGTAGAGGCCAGATTGGGCAGGGTAGGAGAGGTTTGGAACAATCCTGGAAGGCTTCCTAGAGGAGGGAGCAAGGCTGGTAAGAGAAGGGATCCCAGGCCAGTAAAGGTCTTACAGATGATGACACTCTCCCTCCAGAATGTGAGCCTGGCTGTTTCCATGGCGATGGATTCAGGTCCCACCCCCTGGGCCAAAGCGATGGAGATATGGTTGCCATGACGACGACGGGCTCTCCTCAGGATGGCAAGGTCTGTTCCAGCCAGATGCCCTTTGGGTGGAATTAGAGTGATGTGGAATAAAAATAGCAGCTCGGGAAAGGGCTAAGCTCTCTATGTCGAAGCTCACAAATCACACTGTGACACCTGCTGGGCTGGCTGGTTGCAATCAATAGCAGACCCCCAGCTCCCTGGCCCTTAGTCCTCTGGCTTCTGTCGATCTTCCTGTCCTAACTCTTGGGCATTTCTTTTTTTTTTTTTTAAGATTTTTATTTATTTAATAAATAAAAAGAGCGAGCGAGAGAGAGAGCAAGCAAGAGCACGAGCAGGGGGAGAGGTAGAGGGAGAGGGAGAAGCAGACTCCCCACTGAGCAGGGAGCCCGATGCGGGGCTCGATCCCAGGACCCTGGGATCATGACCTGAGCCAGGGGCAGACACCCAACTGACTGAGCCACCCAGGCGCCCCTTGGGCATCTCAAAATGCACAGAGATGGCTGTTCCAATATGCTGGTCCCTCAGTGCCTTGACCTCTTCTCCTCCAAAGACCTTGCCCTCCGCCCACCCTTCATCCCTCCCTCTGTCCTGTGGCCAGAGCAGACACCTGTCACTTGACAACCACACACTTCCTCCACCATTTCAACTTCTAGCAGCCACACCAGCACCCCCATTTGGACCTTTCCAACTTGCTTCATCTGGTGTCCCAACTCCTTTAGTCTCAGCAAGACCTCCATTCCATTAATCCGACTGCTTTGCATGGACTCAGCCCCCTCACGACCACTCAGCCCTCACCCAGCTTAGAGCCTGTGTCCCCTGCCCTCAACTCCCTTACTCCCTCTCATTCATTGGTCTTATAGGGAAGACACCCAGCTCTCTGCCTACTGTGGCCTGCAACTGCTCTGCTGAGTGGCTGGAGAAGAATCTGGAACCATGGTGCCAGGTCTCACGTTAACTTCAGCACCTTGGACCTCAAGGTTTTACTAACGTTGTCTGGCAATTGGTTGTCTGAGCCCTAGTCCCTTTGCTCTTCCAAAACTCCTAAATATATATTTTTTAATTGTGGTAAAAGATACGTAACATAGGGGCACCTGGCTGGCTCAGTTGGTAGAGCATGCAACTCTTGATCACTCCAAAGTCGTGAGTTCAAGCCCCACATTGGGTGTAGAACTTACCCCCTCCCAAAAAAATGCATAACATAAAATTTATCATTTTAAGCATTGAAAAGTGTTAAATTCAGAGTCATTAAGCACCTTCACCATGTTGTGTAACCATCCCCACTATCTTTCAGTCTCTACCGATTTGTCTATTCTGGATAGCTCATATACATGGAACCCTACAATGTTTACCCTCTTGTGTCTCGATTCTTTCACTCAGCATAATGTTTTCAAGGTTCATCCCTGTCGTAGAATGTGGCAGAATTTCATTTCATTTTTTTCCTCCATTGAGGTATTTTACTTGTATGTATGTATTCCCTCCCTAGGAAAAGACCGCCAGGACCTTCCCTCTTGCGTGTTTTTGTCCTACTTCCTTTTGGTCCACGACACCAGCTGCGGTTGTCAATGCAATGAAACCAAACTAATGGGATGGGTTTGTAAGCTTCACAGCAATTTCCCCAGCTCCGTGATCATCAGTGATTTCAGTGTAATCAGGCTTCATCATCTCAATTAGAAGCTGGAAAATGACTTTGGAGCATGGCCTAATAGGAACTTGGCAGGTGCCTCTCTTGTTGGCATTGTTAATGTTCTTGAGCTCTTGAGAGCGTCGGCCAGGACATTCACACCAGCTTTACGGAGGCATAGAAGGATGGAGGCTGAAAAATGTTCCATTGCGTGGATATACCACATTTGGTTTATCTATTCATTTGTGGATGGACTCGAGTTGTTTCCTAGACAACCCAAACTCCTACATCTCCTCCCTTCTTGCCCACTCTCAGTGGGGACTTTCCTTCCTATGTCACTGAGAGAGGAGAACCCACCAGAAGAAAACTTCCCCAGACTCCTACTACCCATCTACATCTTTCCTCCTATTCCTTAGTACACCAGTTATCTGCTACTGCTGCATAACAAACAACCCCCAAACTTAGTGTTAAACACCCCTGTATTATATTCATGGATTCTGTAGGTCAGGCATTTGAACAAGGCACAGCAAAGGACAGCTTGTCTCTGCTCCCTGATGTCTGGGGCCTCAACTGGCAAGAATTGCAGAATGGGGTGGGGGGTGGGGGGTGGGGGATGACTCCAGGCTGGGAGCTGGAATCAGCTGGAGGAGTCTTCACTCCTGTGCCGGCAGTTGGTGCTGGCTGGGACCTCAGCTGAGCTGACAGCCGGAGTACCTTCATGGGACCTCTCTGGGTGGGCTACTTGACCTTCCTCAGCGCATGTGGCTGGGTTCCAAGAGCGAGTGCCCTAAAAGCACGTGGGAGGTGCCTGGTACTTGACAATGAGCCTTGGAAGCCTCACCTCCTCTGTGCTTCGTTGGTTCACGCAGCCGCAAGGTTTTGCCCAGGTTCAAGGGGGAGGGAACGTACCCTCGCACAAAACACACTCAGTGGGAGGAATGTCAAGGTCACACTGTGAGAGCATGTGGGATGGGAGAGATTGTTGTGACTGTCTTTGGAAAACACATCTTCCTTAGTAATGAGGAACTACGCTCTTGAGCCTGGGGACCCTTCCTGTCTTGCCTCAGTATGAACAACATTCCAGCTGTTCTCCTCTCTCTCCTCTGTTTCTCCTCTGAAATCTAGGAATCCGGATCATCCCCACCAGCACACAAAAGGGCTGTTTGATCTTCTCTGACCTTTCTATAAAAAATACTGAGTCACCAGCTCACTCTGTTGTTTATGGTTATATCCTCAGTCCTTAGAACAGTGCCTGGCTGATGGTAGGTGCCTAGTGAATATTTTTTTAGCAAATATTTTGAGTGAAACTGGTAGTGATAGTTGCCTCCAGGAAGGGGAACTGGGTGGGCAGCAGATATACATTGTTTAAAAATGGGAGCTGCCTGCACCCAAGGTGAGAGGGCCTTTTCTCCACCCTTTTAAAATTGTAAAATAGAGGGACGCCTGGGTGGCTCCGTCGGTTAAGTGTCGGACTCTTGATTTCGGCTACTATCTCACGGTCGTGAGATCGAGCCCCTTGTCAGGCTCTGCGCTCAGCAAAGGGAGTCTGCTTGAGATTCTCTCTCTCCCTCTGCCCTTCCCCCACTCTCAAATAAATAAATAAATCTTTAAAAATAAAATAAAATTGTAAAATAGAAATACTTACTTTTCCCTATAGCCCTTTTGAGTGTTCTGAATTATGCACTCTGACTACATCTTACCCATTTAAATTAATACATTATAGTATTTTTAAAGATTGGCCACCCAGGGGTGGCTCAGTCAGTTAGGTACCTGCCTTCGGCTTGGATCGTGATCCTAGGGTCCTGGGATCGAGCCCCGCGTCGGGCTTTCTGCTCATCAGAGAGTCTGCTTCTCTCTCTCCCTCTGATCCTCCACGCTGCTCATGCTCTCTCTCTCTCAAATAAATAAAATCTTTAAAAAAAATAAAATAAAATAAAATAAAAAAATAAAGATTAGCCCAGGGGCACCTGGGTGGCTCAGTCGGTTAAGCGTCCGCCTTTGGCTCAGGTCTTGATCCCAGGGTCCTGGGATCGAGTCCCACGTCAGGCTCCCTGCTCTTCGAGGAGCCTGCTTCTCCCTCTGCCTCTCTCTCTCTCATTAATAAATAAATAAAATCTTAAAAAATAATAAAATAAATATTAGCCCAGCATCTGGCACAAAATGAATCAGGAACTGAAAGTCATGTGTTGTCATGATGGGGGGGGGGGGGCTCGCCCTGCCCATCCCCCCTCCACCCTCCTCCCCTGAACACCGCCGCCTGGGAACTTCTGTCTTCTCTGATCCTCCCCACGCTGGCCCAACCAAAGCCCAGCCAGCCCTAGGGGTGTTTGATCTGACCACTTCAGAAACTTCACCTTGGGCATGCAGCCCATGAGAGGCGACTGGAGCTGGGAGTCCTCCCCAGAGGAGCCTGTGAGGATGGGATGAAAGAAATTAGCCAGATGAAAGAAATTAGCTCCAGAGCTCAGGAATGTAGGGCTGGGTCAGGAAGAGGCAAGGCTGAGGGGAGCCAGAGAAGCAGAGAAGGCGAGCCTCCTAGGGCATTTACCAAGTACATTCTGTGTACCCACGCATGTGCTGGACAGTGTTGGGGATACGGTGGTGACCGGCCCTGGCCTCACAGGGCATTGCGGGAGACAGGCCAGTGACTAGAGAGTGACAACCCTAGAGTGAACAGGGTTGGGGGGGTGGGACGGGCACCTGATGCAGTCAAGGAGGGCTTCCCGGAGGAGGGGATACCAAGCTCCTTACAGAGTCTATGACAAGCATGGAGACCTATGTTTCTGGCTGTGTCTGATGCCACTTTCCCTCATTCCCTTAAATCCCTAAATCCAGCTGTGCTGGCCTTCTTTCTGATTCTTGAACTCTCAGAGCTCATTCCCAAGCCTCTGAGCCATTGTACTTGCTGTTCCTTCTCACTTCCTCACCTGAGGGCTCCTTCTCAGTCAGATTGTAGACCAGTTCTTGCAGCATTTAACTCTTTTTAAAAGTCCCCTGTTTGTACTTTCTGTTGTCTCCTTTATTTTGTCTTGCCAGCTAGGATGTGGCCTCTTTTCAGTTCCTGCTCCCTAATCCCTGGCAGCCGCCCCCCTGTCCCCCCCCCCACA
>NW_028017310.1:0-720 GCF_054177405.1 Leptonychotes weddellii
GTCTCTTCCCTGTCTGGGCATCCTGACTCCAGCTTCCCACAGGTTTTTGGCCGTCTCTGTCTCTATCCCTGGGGGTCCCCCTACACCGCTTGATCTCCAGGTAAGTGGCCCAGTGTCTCCTACCCACCTCTGCTGCCACCCCCCCCCATACATGCTCTTTATTCCGATTACACACGGGCCTCACCTCTCTATTCTAGGTTCTTTATTGCCACGGACCAGACTTGGGGTCATCATGGGTGCTTGAGGGCAGCAGGGATGTGACGCAGAGGAGATATAAGGGATACATTTGTTAGATGCAGGAAGAAAAGAAGGATGGATGTGGCATGCATGGGTAATGGCTGAGAGAGATGAGAAGGGGGTGAAGGACAGTTCAGCTGAGCGAATGGTTACTCCTGCTTTTGCTTTCTCCTCCCCCACTCCACTCTCTTCTTTCCTTCAGTGTCTTTGAGCTGCAACAGCTGGTTGAGGGACACCAACAACCCTACCTCCTTCGCTGGGACCAGTCGCAAAGTAAGTGTGCTGTGCTCTTCCAGCCTTAGATTCACCCTTCTGGGGCCAACTTCTCATGCCACCAGCTCCAAGGCCTCAAGCCTGGGCAATTTAGAGGCTGCCTGGTGTCCTGAAGGGAGCTCTAGACTAAGACCTGGTGCATTCAAATTATAGCTGCATGCCCCAATGAAATTCACATTGTCCCTGTGTAAAATGAGGCTGACAATACCT
>NW_028017311.1:0-720 GCF_054177405.1 Leptonychotes weddellii
CAGGCGCCCCAAAGTCTATGTCATTTAAAAAAAAATTAATAATGTAATCATTGCATCAGGGCGTAATAACAAAGGTGGGGGCAGGGCACTGTTATCGATGAAAAGACACCAAAGAAATATAACAACAAAATCTAATTCCCAATCCTTGATTGGATCCTGGAGCAAGTAAAACCAAAAAGGATATTTTGGGCACCACTGGGGAAATACGAATTTGACCTAATTACTAGGGAGAGAAAGAAAATATGGCAAAATGTGGATAATTGGTAAACGCAGTGCGGGCATATGGTGTTCACTGCACCATCCTTTCAACATTTCTGGAAGGTCTGAAAATTTTCTAAATAAAATAAAAATATTGAAAAAGTCAGAAGGCACAGGAAAATATCCATAATACGCTAAGTGGGGAAACAAAGTCTAAAAACCAGATTGACAGTATGACTCTACTACTTTTGTTTAAAGATACACCTCTGTGGGCCCAGGAGTAAAGACTGCAAGGATTTATAGAAAAATGTTGGTGGGGTGCCTGGGTGGCTCAGTCGTTAAGCGTCGCCTTCAGCTCAGGTCATGGTCCCAGGGTCCTGGGATCGAGTCCCACATCGGGCTCCCTGCTCGGCGGGAAGCCTGCTTCTCCCTCTCCCACTCCCCCTGCTTGTGTTCCTGCTCTGGCTATCTCTCTCTCTCTGTCAAATAAATAAATAAATAAATCTTTAAAAAAAAAAAAAA
>NW_028017312.1:0-720 GCF_054177405.1 Leptonychotes weddellii
CTGGAAAAGCTGGACCTCAACGGTAATAGGGGTGGGAGCCTTGGCCCAGGCCTGCCAGGCGGGCCCTGCTGCCCCTCTTGACCTTCCTACCCTCCGCCCCCTCCCGCCCGTGAACAGGCAACACGCTGGGAGCAGAAGGCTGTGAGCAGCTCCAGGAAGTGCTGGACGGCTTCCACATGGCCAAGGTGCTGGCCTCCCTCAGGTAGGGAGCTGTGAGCCGTGGCGCCTGTGGTTCTACTTTCATTTGTTCCGAAACCGTTGTTCGAGCCCCTGTCTGTGCCAGGAGCTGTGCGGGGCGTTAGGGAGGCGAGCGGAAGACAGTGAAGGTTTCTGACCCGTGGGACTTCATTCCGGCAGGATGGGCGGGCAAGGAAAGTTAGGTTTCTGTATGTTCAGCCAAGAGGCAATAAGGGCCTTCGGAGTGGGTGAGTTGGGGAGACTTCTGAAGGGATGAGCTTTGATCTGAGCTGAGATAGATCAGGTAGGGGAGCAGTGAGGTCAGGGTGGCAGTGGGGGTGGGCTCAGTCAGGATTGTTCTGAAAATCAGACTTGGAGACAGAGTCTGGAAGGGAAGAGATTGTTGCAGGGGGCGGGTTATGGGTTTGCGGAGCCCACATGGAGCGGGAGCAGGGGCCAGGGCGGCGGGGCTGCCTCCTCCATCTGGATGGGAGTCGGTTTGGGCCTTCAGCATCCCTCTGCCCCTAGGTCAGCTTCATTCAC
>NW_028017313.1:0-720 GCF_054177405.1 Leptonychotes weddellii
GGGGGTCGGGGGTGGGGGATGGAAAGCAGGGAAGTCTGAAAAACAGGACAATGGTCTACTAGTCCACCTTTAGGTGGTCCCAACTCCAGTTAATAGCAATCTTGTGGATAAAAGAATCTCCTTTCAATAAGCGTGAAAATTTATTTCACTTCCAACTAAGTTTTCAAGATCATAATTTGGTTCTAAATTTTCTATAAAACTACTAGCAATCTCATTTGCTACTTAGGTAACAGAGGTAATGTTTTGAGCTTCTGAGCCTGCCCAATCATTACTTCTTTCTTCTAATGCACAGTACAGGTTATTTATTTATTATAGATTGGTCTGAAGTTATCTGAATCATTCCACAATATGAAATTAGATGTGGGTTTCATTTTGAGGATTCAAAAAAGTGCTCCTCCAAAAACCATTATATCCTGAATTGGGTTGAAGAGTCAAGGGGTGGGGGGGGAGGGGAGGCGGTGGGGGAGAATTAAAAAAAATAAAAAAAACTAGTGTAAGCTGAGCTGTCAATAGCCCAATTCTGAGATGCGAAATAAATGATTATGTAAGTACTTGGCAATTAAAAACTACGTCTCTTCAGGAAGAACTGTCTCTCAACAGTTAATACTACATTTTTTAAACATGGTGACTAGAAAGAAATTTTAACCCACACCTCTTTCTGTTCCTCATCCCAGTGTGATTTGGCTAACATCACTTCATTTTCAACCTGCTGCTTAATAT
>NW_028017314.1:0-720 GCF_054177405.1 Leptonychotes weddellii
TCTAGGAAAAATAGAAGTATCTTAGTACGCTAACTTTGAAAAACAATATAATGGCTAGATTAGTCTAGGCTATCTTTTTTTTAAAATAAGATTTTATTTATTTGAGAGAGAGGAGGGGAGAAATCACAAGGTGGTGGGGGAGTGGGGGGAAGGGAGAAGCAGACGCTTAGCAGGGAGTCTGGCTCAGGCTCCATCCCAGGACCCTGAGATCATGACCTGAGCCAAAGGCAGATTCTTCTGAGCCACCTAGGTGCTCCTAGGCTATCTTTTAAAAATTATCTAATATCTATTGAACACCCAGTTTAGGGTCCTTTGAGTAATTCCAAAGTTCTGTCTTTGGCCTCTCTTCTTTTACATTCTCTTCCCAGGACTCTCCTTTACTCCCATGGGATTAGCTTTCATTATTTATGGGGAAATTCTCAATATTTTATTCTTCATATTTTTTGGCTTTGTGTATTTACTTTTTCAAATTTTGAAGTAATTTTACAGAAAAGATGCATGACTAGTACAAAGAAATTCTATATACCCTTCACTCAGTTTCCCCAATTGTTAACATTTTGCTACATACACATATATAATATGCTTATATGTATAGATATAGATTATGAATATGCACATAAATATACATGCATACCTATATGTACATGCAAAGACATATTTTTCCTGAACCAATTGAGAGTTAAGTTAAATACATGATTCCTCATTACTCCTAAATTCTTC
>NW_028017315.1:0-720 GCF_054177405.1 Leptonychotes weddellii
AAGACTATCAACAGATTTTTCAGCAAAAGCTTTGAAGACCAGAAGGGAACATGTTGAAATAAAAACAAAACAAAACAAAACTTCCAACCAAGAATACTCTACCCAGCAAGGTTGTCATTCAGAATTGAAGGAATGATAGTCTTCCAGACAAGCGCAAAAGCTAAAGGATTTCATCATATTAAACCAACCTTACAAGATAAAAAAAAAAAAAAAAAAAATTCCTATACCACTGTAAATGTCATCTGATACATTTGAGTAAATGTATACAATTGGCAACCATCAGTACAATATGGTTATATAATACTTTCATCACCCCAGAAATTTTTCTTTCTCATGCATAAATCCTAAATAAAATACATATCTGTTGAATAAACAGCATCTAGAACAATGATCCTTTTTTAAGCATCAACATCTAGTTACTTGTTTCCAACCTGTACTGGGCTGGGATCTATATGTCATGTTCTAGTTATGGCTAATGACAAAGATGTTCAGTTTTTTCATGACAATAGTATATGAAATTCAGTGCAGATACTGACATCCAATTATTAGGGTTTTTTTTTTAAGATTTTATTTATTTATTTGACAGAGAGAGACACAGCAAGAGAGGGAACACAAGTAGGGGGAGTAGGAGAGGGAGAAGCAGGCTTCCTGCCAAGCAGGAAGCCCGATGCGGGACTCGATCCCAGGACCCTGAGATCATGACCTGAACCGAAGGCAGAC
>NW_028017316.1:0-720 GCF_054177405.1 Leptonychotes weddellii
TTTTTTTTTTTTTTTTTAAGACTTTATTTATTTGCGAGAGAGACAATGAGAGACAGAGAGCATGAGAGGGAGGAGGGTCAGAGGGAGAAGCAGACTCGCTGCCGAGCAGGGAGCCCGATGCGGGACTCGATCCCGGGACTCCAGGATCATGACCTGAGCCGAAGGCAGTCGCTTAACCGACTGAGCCACCCAGGCGCCCCCCAACTATTTTTGTATTGCTGTTTCTCGCAGAGCTAAAAGGAGAAATATTTTGCTTTATATATGTAGGTACTCTGGTGTTGACTGCATTAGGATGTACAATTGTTATATCTTCTTGATGGATTTATTTTATCATTATATAATGACCTTGTCTCTTTTTACCATTTTTATTTTTTTTTAACATTTTATTTGATAGACAAGCAGGGGGAGTGGGAGAGGGAGAAGCAGGCTCCCTGCCAAGCAGGGAGCCCAATGCACGGCTCGATCCCAGGACCCTGGGATCATGACATGAGCCAAAGGCAGATGCTTAATGACCGATCCACCCAGGCACCCCTCTTTTTACCATTTTTAAAGTCTGATTTTTTTCTGCGTTACCATTTGTTTGAAATATCTTTTTCCATCCCTTCACTCTCAGTCTGTGTGTATCTTTAAGGCCAAAGTGAGTCTTGTAGGCAACTTTCATTAGATCTTTTTTTTTTTTTAATCCATTCAGCAATTCTATATTTTTTGATTGGAGAATTT
>NW_028017317.1:0-720 GCF_054177405.1 Leptonychotes weddellii
CGCTGGGGCACCTGAGCGCCGGCTGCAGGCACGCAGGGCAGTACGCTGTCCTGTCCTTTCACGGAGCTGCGCGTGAAGCTGGGAAAGAGATCAGAGGGGTTTTGTCCCATCCTTGACTGTCTCCCCAGCTCTCTTCTCCCTCCTCCCTCCACTTTCCACCTTGCAGAGCTCAGCTATACCAATCGGTCCACGTGAATCACTCTTAAATCTGCACTCTGTCCCCATTTCACTTCCAAAGTTCAGTCTCACATTTTCTATTGCCACCTCCAGCCTGATGCCCCCTGACACCTCAAACTTACTAAAATCTGGTCTTTGTTCACCAAGCGATATACAGAGATAGAGAGGAATACGTCAAAGATAAACAAGAGGAAAATTGCTTTGGAGAAGCACTCTTTTGTTTCTGCTATATTGCCCTGTCTCCCCACATATCACTTGGTTCTTTGCATGGAGGAGGCGCTCGGTGGCTGCTCACCGACCGAATGAATGGACCATGGACACCACCATCCACCTGCTGGCAATCATGCAGTTGTGAAGCCGGGAGCCCCAGTCCTGCCCTCCTCCCTGCTCTCTCGGCTGCCCTAACTCAGCTTCACCTTCTTTGGACCACATCTGCAGTCGTATCTTTATTGTCCCCCTCTTCAGTTGTTCTCTTCAGTTCCCCCCGCCCCGGCCCTGTGTTAAATCCTTCTCAAGCCAAGGTTTTCTATTATTTGACATGTA
>NW_028017318.1:0-720 GCF_054177405.1 Leptonychotes weddellii
GTGCTCCATGCAGAATGTGCCCTCTTTAATACTCATCACCAGGCTAACCCATCTTCCCACACCCCCTCCCCTCTAGAACCCTCAATTTGTTTTTCAGAGTCCATCGTCTCTCATGGTTTGTCTCCCCCTCCCCTTTATATCTTATTAGCCTTCATCAGGGTCAGTTCTAGGAACACAAAATGAGCATCCGTACACCAGCTGTGAGCCCCTGGTTGACATACTTTCCATCCCTCTATCTCCTCATTTTCTGCACAAGCTAAAATCCCAGCGGGTGGTAGAACCACTATCATGATCATCCTTGGTGATCGTGAGTTTGCTAGTCCACCAAAACTTGGTTATCACATTGTTTCTGAAATAGTTCTTCAGATTCTGCCCAAGTAATTGGGAGGGCCTGGAGCAGATGCAGTCTGTGCCACCCTCTTGGCCCTCTTGGAATCCCCATGAAAATTTGAGTGCACCACTGCTGGACTTTGAGCTAGCTCCATTATGCATACCTTCCTTAGATGCACTTATTTCTCTGTCTCAGAAAGCCATCCCTGACCAATATGCATGCCCCCTATCATCTACTCTCTGAAACTGTAATTCATGGTCTATGGAAACTCATGAATACACTTCTCAGCCATGTAGGTACTGAGGGAAAGTCAAGGGGTAAATTTGGCTCATTCTCTCCCAGTAGCACAGCCATGCCATTTTTCTTTAAAATCCTTCTCCTACAGTCCA
>NW_028017319.1:0-720 GCF_054177405.1 Leptonychotes weddellii
GCAAACAATGAATCATGGAACACTACAACAAAACTAATGATGTAGTGTGTGGTGATTAACATAACATAATAAAATTAAATTTAAAAAAGATATTTATTTTTAATAGTTTTAATTCATTAAAACTTTGTCTTAATTCATACTTCTGTACAAACTTTTTAAACCATAAATAAAATAGAAAAGGTGAAGTCCAAGCTTTTCTCAGTGAAATCTGTTTGCAACACTTAGTTTTTAAAAATACAAAGTTTTTAAGAGTCAACCTGCAAACAAACCTCTCAAAATAAGAGAAAGCAGAGAGTGAGAGATTTGTATATATCCCTAGTATCTCAATGTATTTGCCACAATTACCTAGGAGGTTTGAGTTTGATACATTTGTGTGAATTAGTGTTATTTAGTAATGTAGAGATTACCTAATGAGGGGGAGAAAATCAATTGGAGGAGTTAAAGGTAAGCCTTCACAAGAAGGTGAAGAAGAAAAAAAAAATAGTTCAACTAGATTCTCCAGGGGAATGGATACCAAGGGAACCTCTTTCAGTGACCTGCAGGTATGAGCTATGTTTGTCTCATTGCCTAAGGGATTTGCCAATTATGTGCTCCCTGACTATGAGCTGGTCTCTAACCAGAGAAGATGAAAGAGTCTAAAAACACCTTTCAAACTTAAGTGATAATGAGGTGTTCCTAAAAAGGATTGAAGGAATAACTAGTAAGGAAGTCAAAGGATAA
>NW_028017320.1:0-11301 GCF_054177405.1 Leptonychotes weddellii
CATTTGTATCCTTGGGGTAAATACCCAGTAGTGCAATTGCTGGGTTGTAAGGTAGCTCTATTTTCAACTTTTTGAGGAACCTCCATACTGTTTTCCAGAGTGGCTGCACCAGCTTGCATTCCCACCAACAGTGGAGGAGGGTTCCCCTTTCTCCACATCCCCACCAACATCTGTCATTTCCTGACTTGTTAATTTTAGCCATTCTGACTGGTGTGAGGTGATATCTCATTGAGGTTTTGATTTGGATTTCCCTGATGCCGAGCGATGTTGAGCACTTCTTCATGTGTCTGTTGGCCATTTGGATGTCTTCTTTGGAAAAATGTCTGTTCATGTCTTCTGCCCATTTCTTGATTGGATCATTTGTTCTTTGGGTGTTGAGTTTAAGAAGTTTTTTATAGATTTTGGATACTAGTCCTTTATCTGATATGTCATTTGCAAGTATCTTCTCCCATTCTGTCCCCCTTCTCCAGGTGGAAGGAAGAGGTTATAATGAAAAAAAGAAGAGTCTAAGAGCTCTTCTCCATTCTTAGAAACCAAAATGTGAAAATCTTTCATACCTCAGCATTATATATGTTAACATATATCTGCTTGGTTCATTTAGGAGACTGACTATCTCTATTGCATTAATATTGTCTTTTATATAATGCTAGACATAATTAGTCAATGTAATGGGTTTGGACATACAACGGAACTGAACTGTAATAACTCGAGTCCCCGTAGTTGCAAAGTACTCCAAATCCATTTAAAAGCATTCATACTGTGAATATCTATTATTTTGTTATCTGGAATATTTTTATATTTCTTCTGGTAGCTATTCCCCAATTTCCCCCACTTTCAATCCATGTGCTTCCAGTGGAGTTGACTCCACCCTTAACTCAAAAACGGGGTTAATGATCCAGACCTGGCCAAAATGGCATCAGTTATCAAATCAAAGATGAGCACACAGACTGACCTAGTCCAATCAGAGTAGATCCCAGAATGTTTTCTGAAAATTCTAGGATAAAGATGCTCACTCCTTTTCACTGGATTTCAACATAGAAGCATGAAGCTCCAAAGGCTGATAATAGTCATCTTTCAAACATAAGAAGAGAACCACCAAGAATGGAAACAAACCAAGGCAACATAGCTGAGAAATGTACAGAGACAAACTGAATTCTGGAGACATCATTTGGGCCCTGGATAAAGCCATACTGGAAGCTGGTTTGTTTGTGAATTGTTTGATTTATAAGAGTCAATAATTTCTTTTCTATCTATAAGCCAGTTGGGTCAAATTTTTATCTTTTGTAGACAAAAAAAAACTCCATAAATGATACACATATGCACATTTTGTAAAAATTACCCAGGATAAAATAAAACTAAAAGATAAAGACAATTGTATAAACTCCCACACTAATAATATTAATTAGATTTAAGATTTTTGAGTACTTACTATGGGCCAGGCACTGTTGTAACTTTATTACATGTTTTTAAGTTATTTAATCTTAACAACAATCCATTATGCAGTTGTTATTATTTTTTCCTCTTTATATATTAGGAAAGTATAACATAAAGAGGTCAAGAAACCTGCCCAAGCTCACTTAGTAGTAAAGTAGTGCTCAAAAACTAACCAGGGCCATCAGATCCCAGAGCTTATGTGTATAACCATGATATTCTACTTGCTAGAACCTCCCCCAAAAGATACTTTTCAATACTCATCAGCTATAAAAATGTCTGCTGGAGAGATAAGGTTTGTCCATGATGTAAAGATCAAAAGGTGGCCTGACAGTGAAAACTAAGAGCCTCAAGTTAGGATATATCTTTAATCTGCAATATGACTGGACTCTGTGAAACAATTTTCATGTTAAGAGAATGGCCTTGAGCATCAGTCTTTTCAGTCATGGGCATAATGACAGGCATTCTGAAGTCCCTTTTTCTGTTGGATGGGAAGGGGTACAAGTCAAGACAGACTGTCTCTAACTGAGAGTTCAGCGTAAAAGATATAGTCAGAGTCACCCCATTGATGGCAGCTCTAAATCTACCTGGGCAATTTATTAAAAGCAAGGCAAATGCTGTGGTTCCCAGACAAATGAAGAACTGGAATGCTGAACAGAATGCCTAGGTAAAAATAAAAATTGTAGGGACAGGCCAATGGGCAGTGTTTGACAGGCATTGGATCAGATACCCAGAGTTAAATTCTAACTCTGCTACTAACTAAATGTATGACCTTATTTATGTCTTTAACCACTCTGAGCCTGAGTTTCTTCATCTATGAGGATCCCTATCTCATGGATGTGGTAAGGGTTAAATTAAAAGAGATTATATATGAAAAACAGTGCAGTTCCAAAACCATGGTAGGTACTCAATAAAAGGACACCATTTGGTAACTGAGTTTTGGTGGATGCCACATGCTTAGGGTTCACCCTAGTTGGAACCTATGACTTCTAGCCTAACTCATTCCATAACTCATGGCTGGTCAGCCAAGTCTTCTGGCCTTCTGCCTGCCTGAGTTGAGATTAACTTCTCTATACTGGGTTGTGTTAGCAGTAGCAGAAGTTCAAGGCCCATAGCTGAGAAGGCTGAGAAGCCAGGGCTGAGGTTTCTTTCCCCATGCCCCCACATAGATAATAAATTTCTCTTATAGGGTCATCTTAGAGCAAATAAGACATAAGGAATGGATTCCATCATCCAGTTTAGTGCCCCCTTCAAAGCACTCTGATCATCTAGACTTCCCTTGAATATTGGTGGGAGAAAGCCCTGAATGAGGGAAATTCCAGGGATAATATGCATGACAGGGTCATCATTTTGATACGTGGGTGTCATTTGCCTAAAAAACAGCATTTGAGCAATGAAAAACACACCAAAGAGCAAGCAGTGAATTAGGGCTACACATCAAAAAAGCCCCAGACCACCACTACAATGAAGTTAAAAAGACTTTTTTAGTCAATTATGATTCTAAGAGAGGGGTTTTATAAAAAATGGAAGCTAGATTTTAAAATCACTTTTTTTTTTAAAAGATTTTATTTATTTATTTGACAGAGAGAGAGCCAGCTAGAGAGGGAACACAAGCAGCGGGAGTGGGAAAGGGAGAAGCAGGCTTCCCGCTGAGCAGGGAGCCTGATGCGGGGCTCGATCCCAGGACCCTGGAATCACGACCTGAGCCGAAGGCAGACGTTTACCGACTGAGCCACCCAGGGGCCCCTAAAATCACTTTTTAAGAATTAGTCACATTAGGGGGGAGACATCAAGATATTTCCATCAAGGATGACTTTGTTTTCTTTCTCTGCTGAATAAGAAACCCATTTAAAATGTCAAACCATTAGAACAGGACTGATCCTGTTATGACAAATATCATTGCTCTGACCAGTGGTCCACTCACTGCAAAATGTATTTAATAAACATTTCCAGAACCACCAAAAATGGAAAACCTATGAATGCCATTTCCTATTGAAGTGTCTGGAGTAAGTGTAACGGGAGAACCACACAGTATTTGGGGATCTCTGATGTTGAATCTAGTAGAGTGTTTACTCAAAGCACCTCAAGGGAGCATGGCTGGAAATGGATACGGGAGGAGAAATCAGAATCAAGGAGCAGTTAAAACAGTCACCAAGAAAACGACTTCAGATGTTAAAAAAGAAGGGTGAGGCAAGGACAGAAATTAGAAGGTGAGTCTTAGCAGATATGAAACTAGAGTGCAAGTGGGAGAGAAATGTGAAGTCAGAAGTGGGGCTGTGAACTTTGAACACAGGCTTTCTTTATGGGGTCAGGAAAATAAATAAAGAGTACAGAGTTGGACATCAACTGAAATCTATTTCATGACATACATTGTTGGGAAAATTTAGCCAATGAAAGAAGACACAATTATTAAAATATCATATAAAATCATCAAAAAGTATTCTAATATGTTGAATTCCCATAAAAGTAAATATTATTTTTAGCATTTATGCTTACAATAAATTATTGAAATTTTTTAGTCTTAAAATTGCCATTAACTGACCAAAAACAGTGTAAGTGTAAACCAGAGTTTGCAAATTGGTTAACTGTGGGCTAACTCTAGCTGTATTTGTCCTGCTCAACCTTTTTTTTTTTTAGATTTTTAATTAATTTATTTGAGAGAGAGAAAAAGTGAGAGAGCACAAGTGGGGGTGGGGGGTGCAGCAGAGGGAGAGGGAGAAGCAGGCTCCCCGCCGAGCAAAGAGCCTGACACGGGGCTGATCCCAGGGCCCCAAGATCATAACCCTAGCTGAAGGCTCAACCAGTTGAGCCACCCAGGTGCCCCTCTTACACAGCAATTTAAAAAACAAATTAGTTTTTACTATGGTGTAACTCCTACTACTCCCCTGGCCTTATACCTTACATTTTCATGTGTAGTGATAGTGTGTGTTGGGGGATTTCCTCTCTAGGAACCCTCTGATTTCTCTCCCAGATGTGTAGGAGGCTATATATGATATTCATTGGTCATCATTTATTAATTGGGTAAAGTTATTGAGAGCACTATGAGCCCTCTATTTTTTTCATCTTCCCCCTCCCTTATGAGGCAGTTCTGCATAACTAAGGTTTCTTCTGAGGAGAGTGGTAATTAGAAAATATATCTGGCTGCAGATTTCAGCCTTGTTCTTCAATCAGCTTTATCAGTAATAATGCTGACATCTTGATCTCCATCTGTCTTACTCCTGTGTCATTTCTCAATTGCTAATGAACTCAAAAAGAGAAGAGAGCAGGTGTTATTAATTGGCTTCCACAAACTTCAAGAGGTTGCCAAGATTTAAACATTGGGAAATTTCATATAAAGATCTAGGTTTCTGACTTTTGTTGAAAAATGGAAGGCCTGGCATAACTGAGGCCATATTTGCACCTAGTATCCATTGGATGAACTGAATCATGAATGAATGCCACCTTTAGATGGGGCATGAATGTTCCAATTTGCCATAGTCTGCACCACTCCATATTATTTATACTCAGGCATTTAATTCAGTCATCTTGTCCTGACACTTAAGTTTGTATTTCCTGCTATAATCATATAAATCTCCTTCTTTAGAGTATCGACTTTTTCTAAGATAGTGGAATCTTGATTATTGGATAGAATGATTAGTAAAAACTTTTGAAAACCACTGGTGTGGAAGATCCTATTATTTGTAAGTCTGACTGCAAAGCTAAGTGTTGTGGCATCCTAGTTCCTGATCTTCAACAGCTACAGATCTCTGTTATTTCACTCCACATACTTCCAGTGCAACATAGACCTAGGTCCACAATATTTCCTAATTTTAGGTGAAACTGTATATGCCAGGTGAGAAAAATCCTATTCAAGCCTTACAGCATAGAAAATTCTCCATCTCTATTTTATATTCTATGTCCAGCCATCATAGGGTTGTGTCTCTTTGACGAAAGTAAAGTAAAGGATTGGAAAAATTATTGAACAAGTTCAAGCAAAACACATGTCAAATGACCCAGGTAATTTCTAGAAGAGCCCATATTTTTCTGAATTAGAGTACTTGGAGAATTGCCCTAACCACCTGCATTGCTTAGGTCATGGAGATTGAGACTGTGTTTTCACAACTAAAATAACCATAGTCGAACCAGCCATGGGGGCCTATCTCAAAAACAGAATTTTGCTGCATCACTGTGGATCAAGTTACCGTTAACACAATCAGTTGTGTAGATAGTAAAACACATTGATTTAATTGTCCCAAAGCAATTTAATCATATTACATAGATCTAACATTAAACTTATTCCCAGTTTCATTTTATAAGACAGCAAAATAACTAGTCAATCAACCAATCTAGTTCAATGATAGCAAAAGCTGGTCTGACATTGTTATTTAATTAATTGGTTGCAAGTTTGAAATTCCTTTATATACTCACGTGGTCTAGGTGCTACAGGCTAAGATTTAGCTCAATGAATTTTTTTTTTTTCCTGTTTTAGAAACTAGCATTATTCTTCTCCACATATCCTGATTAGATGACTTCTAAATAAAGTTGAAATCCTCCTTTGGCCTTTTCTCTATGGGCTCTTACTTACATCTTTTCTGTTGAGAATAGTCTCTTTTGGCTTACCTTCTGAAATTTGTTTTTTAAAGGTGAAGTATCTCCTAACTATCCATTAGTGTTCCATACCTGGAGTCTTGGCCACCATGATATCATTCACTTCAGAAAATAAATGCAAAGTAAATATGACTCTAGATTTAAATCCAGGAACTTGAATAAGCACTACAGACTGGAGTGTTTGGTTTCCTTTCTTGCTGTGAGTCAGAGCCAGGAGGTTCCCATTAAGGTGTATATGAATTGTATTACCCCACACTGAAGTGTGTCTATAATGTAATGTTGTAAGGCAGCCAAGTTCTAACAATCTCATGGACCAATATTCAAAACCTAACAGTATTTTGTCAGATCCTTCATTTATAAAAAGTTTTAATCAGAAAGCTATAGTTACATAGATATTTCATTTTAGGGTAGAGTAAACTCTGTTTTAAATAAGTGTATTACTTCCACTGTATTAATACCTCTCAGGCTGTACATTCATCTGGAATGAGCTGCCATAAAAAAAAAAAAGGAGGTAAGTGCACAGAATTATGCATGGAGTGTGCTCTGATATAGTTCAAAGTAACAGGAGGGGCATCTTCGGGAAAAAACTTTTTCTACACCCCATCACTGTTCAAAACAAGGGGAGAACCCCTCAAACTAAGTCTTTCGGCAGGACAAACATTGTTCAAAGAAGTTCAAATCATGAGGAAAAAAGCAACAAATATTTTCTCTTCAGCTTTGAAACTCTATCTTTCCCTTTTGCTCCTCTCCTTTAAAGGAATCCTTGAAGAATTTTAGGCAAATATATTTTGAAAAAGTGCTGAATCCCCAAAGATTTAGCAGTTAAGAGAAGAGTTAACTGCTAAACCCCTTCCCACATCTCCTCCTTATTCTTCAAAAACCACTTCTTCATAACTTGTGAAGACATCCCTCATCATTAGGTCATCTCTCACCCTAGTATGTCACCACCTTCAAAGATAAATGACCTGGTATGAGGATGAAACATACTGAAGTTCAAAAGCGTCCATGGAGTGATGGTCCCAGCACTAGAGCTGGAAGATTTCTTTTCTTGTCTTTCTAAACCTGGTGTTCTGCGCTGAAAGGACAATGATTATTTCATCAGCTCCAGAAGTGAGACATGAAGAAGGATCAGGGATGATAAAAATTGGAACTAGTGAATATAATCATGTGTTTTCTAGGGGGAAAAATCAGACAAACACACACTGAAAAAGAAACTCTCACAGCATAAAATGAAGAATTAACACTGGTCTTTTAAACCTTTAAAGAGTATATTTTTGAGGGACATTGAGGAAGGAATAGATGTTCCCCATTGTCACTGAGAAAAATAAAATGACACTGAAACATATCAAAAGAAGATAAGGTTATACACTAAGCAAAACTCCATGACTAGGCAAGCATCTTCTTCCAAATAGGTCTTTAAAATTGAAATAGTAATAATGATAATAATTTCTTTTTCTAAGCAGGGGAGTGAATAAAATTTCTAGCAGAAACTGTGCATCATGTTCCCTGTTTTCCTTCTACTGTTTCAAGCTATTTCATGAAGCTTGACTACTAATGTGACAAATAGGTTTGTCCTTCTATGTCGTTCCTATCAAACATTGCCATGTATTTTCTTCCTGTTTGTATATACCTATTTCTTCTACCAGATTGAAAGCTCCTGAAGGTAAGAACTATTATCCTATTCAATTTTGCAAAATTATACTATGAAGACATGTATTGTGAGAAGTTCAGTTTCTAAAATCAACTTGAAAGGCAAAAATCTTATATGGTCAAATCATCCTTGGAAAGCTCTTAGAAAAGGGCCATTTTGGGCACCTGGGTGGCTCAGTTGGTTAAGCGACTGCCTTCAGCTCAGGTCATGATCCTGGAGTCCCTGGATCGAGTCCCGCATCGGGCTCCCTGCTCGGCAGGGAGTCTGCTTTGCCCTCTGACCCTATCCCCTCTCATGTGTTCTCTCTCATTCTCTCCCTCTCAAATAAATAAATAAAATCTTTAAAAAAAAAAAAGAAAAGGGCAATTTTGTGACCATTTTTTTGTTAAGTTCAACATTGATTTCCTTTGGTGTTGGCACAGGGTGGTGTATCATTACATCCTTTATTTGTATGAAGATTTAAATTCCACTGTTTTTAGTTGGCTTATGATTAAGGCCCATATTATTTGAAAAATATAACTATAACTATAAACACTAGAATTTCATTCAGTGTTACAAGATGTCTCAACCATAAGAAGCACACAAAATCTGATACTGAATGAGCAAAGAGAACATTCATGTCTCTCAGCTCATGCTCACTGTAGTGAATCCCATCAAGTAAAGAGAAACCATTCATGACATTTCAGACAGAGGTGATTTAATGCAGGGATCAGTTATTACATTTAGAACACTGAAAGAGCAAAACCAGTTGCTAAGGGAACCCTGGTATTAGTAGCTCAGGAAGTGGCTACCATTCTTAGGGCTAAGAGGAAATGTGGCACAGTTGCTACTGGTACCTCTGCAGAGGCCACAGGAGAATTGGTGTTAGAAATGCTAAAATAAGCTCAAGGCTGGGGTCCTACTTCAGTGCTACTGCTGTTGAGAAGCTAGCTAGAACCGAAAACAGAAAGAATATTTCTTCTGCTCTACTATCCTCACCTTCTAATCCCTTGTCAGTGTCTCCAGTCAGTAGAACCTAACCAGAGGCCAGCAAGCAAAGAAGTCTGGGAAATGTAGTTTGCATAACCCAGCTCCAGTGTCACAGAGTGGAGTGTAAAAGCCTTGCTTGAGGCTGAGAGACAGTAGGAAAATTACTCTCAGGCATAAATCCACTGAGTGGAAAAACAGGCAGAGTTTTCCTTCATTTTCTTTTAGCATAGTTGAATTCCAGTAAGTTAAATGTATTCATGATGCCAATTCACTTTTCCTTGGAATCCTATAGTTCATTAGCCTAGTAACCTGCTTATAGCATGTGATTAATGTACATATTGAATAGATAAATGAATGTCTTTTTGGCTTTTTGGTGCTGAGGGAATTTTCTCTGATTACTAATCCAGTTCAACTGCCACTGAGAAATGAGACTAAAGAAAATATACAGGAACCTAAGGGCAAACTCTGCCACTGACATTGTAAATGTACCTACCCCAACAGTTCAAATGGTTTCTATCCCTGGCTCTATTTCGAAACTATCCACTTCTAATTCGCTATCAAAAATCTCTACTGCAGCTATACTTGCATAGCTTAAGAGTGACATCCAGTGGTTTATAACTTAATCACTTATTGTAATGCATGTAGAAATCTAATCAGTTCTCAATTACCAATATAAATAGAAGGAAGCATAATACATAAAACCTTAAACAAAAGATGAAACTTGAACCAAGTGGGATTTATCCCTGGGATGCAAGGGTAGTTCAACATTCACAAATCAATCAATGTGATAGAACATATTAATAAGAGGAGAGAGAAGAACCATATGGTAGTCTCAATTGATGCAGAAAAAGCATTTGACAAAATACAGCATCCTTTCCTTACTAAAACTCTTCAGAGTATAGGGATAGAGGGAACATTCCTCAATTTCATAAAATCCATCTATGAAAAACCTACATTGACTATCACCTTCAATGGGGAAAAGCTGAGAGCCTTTGCCTTAAGATCAGGAACATGACAAGGATGCCCACTCTCGCCACTATTGTTCAACATAATACTAGAAGTCCTAGCAATAGCAATCAGACAACAAAAAGAAATAAAAGGTATTCAAATTGGCAAAGAAGAAGTCAAACTCTCTCTCTTCACAGATGATATGATACTTTATGTGGAAAATCCAAAAGACTCCACCCCCATATTACTAGAACTTATACAGCAATTCAGTAATGTGGCAGGATACAAAATCAATGCACAGAAATCAGTTGCTTTCTTATACACTAACAATGCAACTGTAGAAAGAGAAATTAGAGAATCGATTCCATTTACAATAGCACCAAAAACCATAAGATACCTCGGAATAAACCTAACCAAAGAGGTAAAGGATCTATACTCTAGAACAACAGAACACTCATGAAAGAAATTGAAGAAGACACAAAAAGATGGAAAAAACATTCCATGCTCATGGATTAGAAGAATAAACATTGTTAAAATATCTATGCTACCCAGAGCAATCTATTCCTTCAATGCCATCCCGATCAAAATTCCAATGACATTTTTCAAAGTGCTGGAACAAACAATCCTAAATTTTTATGGAATCAGAAAAGACCCCGAATCACCAAGGAAATGTTGAAAAAGAAAAACAAAGCTGGGGGCATCACGTTGCCTGATTTCAAGCTATATTACAAAGCCGTGATCACTGAGACAGCATGGTACTGGTACAAAAACAGACATATAGACCAATGGAACAGAATAGAGACCCCAGATATGGGCCTTCAACTCTACGGTCAAATAATCTTCAACAAAGCAGGAAAAAATATGCAGTAGAAAAAAGACAGTCTCTTCAATAAACGGTGCTGGGAAAATTGGACAGCTATATAGCGAAGAATGAAACTCGACCATTCCCTAACACCATACACAAAGATAAAATCAAAATGGATGAAAGACCTCAGTGTGAGACAGGAATCCATCAAAATCCTAGAGGAGAACACAGGCAGTAACCTCTTCGACATCGGCCACAGCAACTTCTTTCAAGATACATCTCCAGGGCGCCTGGGTGGCTCAGTTGGTTAAGCGACTGCCTTCGGCTCAGGTCGTGATCCTGGAGTCCCGGAATCGAGTCCCACATCGGGCTCCCGGCTCAGCGGGGAGCCGGCTTCTCCCTCAGACCCTCTCCCCTCTCATGCTGTTTCTCTCTCTCTTTCTCTCAAATAAATAAATAAGTAAAATCTTTTAAAAAAATAAATAAATAAATAAAAAGATACATCTCCAAAGGCTAGTGAAAAAAAAGCAAAAGTGAACTTTTGGGACTTCATCAAGATAAAAATCTTCTGCACAGCAAAGGAAACAGTGAACAAAACAAAGAGCAACCCACAGAATGGGAGAAGACATTTGCAAATGACACTACAGACAAAGCATTGATTTCCAAGATCTATAAAGAACTTCTCAAACTCAACACCCCAAAAAACAAATAATCAAGTCAAAAAATGGGCAGAAGATATGCACAGACACTTCTCAAAAGATGACATACAAATGGCTAACAGACACATGAAAAAATGTTCCTCATCATTAGCCATCAGGGAAATTCAAATCAAAACCACACTGAGATACCACCAGTTAGAATGGCAAAAATTGACAAGGCAAGAAACAACAAATGTTGGAGAGGTTGTGGA
>NW_028017321.1:0-720 GCF_054177405.1 Leptonychotes weddellii
AAACTACAACTTTTGAAAGTTTCTTCTCACAAAGCCCCACACAAAAAGAGCTGCTCCCAGGACCAGAATTCTGTTTTCCCTCCTGAGAACAAAGATTCTAGAAGCCAACAGGTCACTCTCTAGGGAGAACCTTTCTTCTAACAGTTTCTTATGCATCCTTCCAGAAATGTTATCCACAGAAAAACATGTGGGGGGGGGGTCCCTTTTTATTTGATAGCCTACTGCATGAATTTTAACACGAACTGGTAGGATGTTCATAATTTTTTTAAAAAACTAACCTTTTAACTAAAAAAATGCCAAGCCATTCTACTTTAGGATAAAAGTAAGCAAATGCCAATGCAGAGGGGAGAGAGCATATATTAAGACTATTATTTCAAGTCCTTGTGCAGAAGTCCTGAGCTCAAGGAGCCAAGGGTGGTATAAGGTCTTCTTCGTTTGTGTGACCGGAGGACCGTGTATTGAGCCCATGTCCTCCCCTTTATAAAAGCTGCTGCTTACTAAACCCACCTCCTCCTAAGGAAAGTCGTTCCTTCATCCTACAAGTTTTTGCCAGGGAACCACGATGTACCCAGCAGGCTACAGGAGCCCTGGAGGGGCGCCAAGGCCATGGGGGAGACCAGCAGCAAGTGGGTAGGACTGAGGTGGCACACTGGGGCAGCCCCACAGAACAGGGTAGAGTGCCTGGAAGATGGATCTTAAGTGCAGGGTGGAGCCTGGGGG
>NW_028017322.1:0-720 GCF_054177405.1 Leptonychotes weddellii
CCCTATGTCCATCTGTTTGTTTCTTAAATTCCACATGTGAGTGAAATTGTAGGGTATTTGTCTTTCTCTGACTATTTTGCTTAGCATAATACATTCTAGCTCCATTCACATTGTTGTAAATCACATGATTTCATTCTTTTTGATGGCTGAGTAATATTCTGCCCTGTGTGTGTGTGTGTGTGTGTGTGTGTGTGTACACACCCTACGTCTTCTTTATCCATTCATCTGTCGATGGACATTTAGGCTCTTTCCATAATTTGGCTATTGTTCATAGTGTTGTTATAAACACTGGGGTGCATGTGTCCTTTCAAATCAGTACTTTTGTATCTTTTGGGTAAATAACTAGTAGTGCAGTATAGCCCACTATATATATATAGTAGGTTTTGGGGTAGTTCTATTTTTAACTTTCTGAGGAAGCTCTATACTGTTTTCCAGGGTGGCTGCACCAGTTTGCATTCTCACCAAGAGTGTAAAAGCATTCCCTTTCTCAGCATCCTTGCCAACATCTGTTGTTTCCTCTGTTTTAGCCATTCTGACCTATGTGAGGTGTATCTCATCGTGGTTTTGATTTATATTTCTCTGATGAGAGTGATGTTGAGCATCTTTTCATGTGTTTGTTGGCCATCTATATGTCTTCTTTGGAAAGATGTCTATTCATGTATTCTGCCCATTTCTTAACCAGATTATTTGTTACTGGGGTGTTGAGTTTGATAAATTCTT
>NW_028017323.1:0-720 GCF_054177405.1 Leptonychotes weddellii
TTTTTTTTTTTTAAAGATTTTTTTATTTATTTGACAGAGAAAGACACAGCGAGAGAGGGAACCCAAGCAGGGGGAGTGGGAGAGGGAGAAGCAGACTCCCGGCGGAGCAGGGAGCCCGATGCGGGGCTCGATCCCAGGACCCTGGGATCATGACCTGAGCCGAAGGCAGACGCTTAACGACTGAGCCACCCAGGCGCCCGCTTTTCTCCTTTTCATATCTCTACCACCCTTCTCAATGGGTGAGAAACCTATCTTCTCTAGATAAGAGGATATCAATATATTTAATGATTTGCTCAATCCCCCACATGTATCCCAACTTACAAACCTGATGGACCGCAATACCTCCCTCATGCCCTCCTCATGTGCGCTCTTGCCCCTGCAATGCTTCCGTCCCAAGCTACACACACACCTTTCTTGCATTACCTCAAATGCCACTGACCTATTTCTTCACCCTCCACCTGCTGGCTCTTGCTGTACTGGCCTGACTTTGCCCTTGGCTGCCCACCTTTCCGGAAGAAAGGAAGGAAGGAAGGAAGGAAGTTAGGAAAGAAAAAGAGGAAGTTAGGAAATTAGGAAGGAAGGAGGGAGGGGACGACAGGGGGAGAGAGGATGGTGGAAAAGAGATGCCTGTTCATCTGCCATCGGCCTCTTGGGTTACCTCTCTACATGTATAACTTTAGGCCTTTAGCCAATAAATGAAGATGCAAATAGTTAAGACTG
>NW_028017324.1:0-720 GCF_054177405.1 Leptonychotes weddellii
GTATCTCATTGAGGTTTTGATTTGGATTTCCCTGATGCTGGGTGATATTGAGCACTTTTTCATGTGTCTGTTGGCCATTTGGATGTCTTCTTTGGAAAATATCTGGCTTAATGCTTTTTATTTTTCAGAAAATTCTTGACTAGCATCTCTTCAGATGTTTACTTCTCCCTGTTATCCCTCTTATCTCAGTCTAAGATACCAATTATATGTATGTTAGAATCTTTAATATCTTCTTAAAGTTCTTAGATGTTCTTTTTTTGTTTTTCTTATTTTCAAGTTTTTCTTTGTGTTCAGTTTAAGTTTTATCTTCAAGTTCTCTGGAATATCAAGTCTACTGATAATATCATTGAAGACATTCTTCATCTCTGTTACCATTACTTTTTAAAAACTTCTAACATGTCATTTTAGTTGTTACTTATAGTTCCCATTTCCTTGCAGATATTCCCCATTGTTTTTGTATGTTGTCCATCTTTCCCAGTATAGCCTGTGTCATATTAATCATAGGTATTTTAAATTCCCTGTCTGAGAGTTCTAACACCTTTGTTATATATGAACCTCCTTCCATACATTGCTTTGTCCATTTTGTCTCTTATTTCTTACAGTATTTGTTGCATAGTATTTAGATGAAACAGATTAAATCAGACTGAGCTAGTGTTTATGCCTCAAAATGAACATACTTCTTTTTCCTCTGGCTTTATTAGGGTATGAGTAACAAATAAA
>NW_028017325.1:0-720 GCF_054177405.1 Leptonychotes weddellii
GTCCAGAGATGTCCTGCACTAAGAAGGTAGTGTTCCCGTAAATGACCACTTGCTTCTACTTCTTAGCAGTTCCAATCTTTAAAAGCATTTTGTTCCACACTATTTAGAATATCAATAGTCCTTCCTGGGTGAAGGTTTAAGCACACTTCTGGCACTATTGATGGGTACGATGTTCCATTAGAGTAATCCCAATAATTTATTTACTCATAGCCTACAGACGAGAACTTAATGGTAGCCATAGTCAGACACCTGTAGTTAAGATCATAGAGGATGGTGGTGGGAGTGAGGCTGTTTCTTTTTGTTAAATTATCCGGTGGAATTTTTAGTTGTAAATATCTCTGAAGAGTTCGAAATTTTACTCTACTTGCAACAAACACACTTGCCATAATTTCATGGATTCTGGTAAAAGATAAGAGACTTCTTGGTCAGAGATAAAGGAAAGATTATTGTTCACAGCAAAGGCAAGAGCCTGAGTACCAGGAGTTTTGCATTTATTCCTTGAACTCCAGTTCCTACAGGTGATGGAAAGACAGCCAGATGACACATATCCTTGTAGAGGGGTTTGTTGTAGAGAAGAGGAATTCGCAATATTTTCTTGTGAATGTAATTATCCATAACCTTTGCTCCAAAGGGTTACATTATCCCCATCTCCAAGGCTATAAGCAAATGTCTCCCTGGTTACTGAGGGAGATGCTATCTTCCAAGACAGTTCAGTGAATG
>NW_028017326.1:0-720 GCF_054177405.1 Leptonychotes weddellii
CATCAGAAGGGACACCTGAGTGTATTATGCGTGTGAAAGCATTCCACCCAAGCTCAGCCATTCTGTAATATGCACAGCTGTTAATGCTGTTTCCAGAACCACATGGCAGATCTGTGTGTGTGTGTGTCCCTCCCTATATGCCGTGCTAGATTCAGGCTTCTCGAAGGTAGGCATACATCTTCCGTGTTGTTCCTTGGTGTCTTGCCCCACTGTGTAGGCTAAGTAAAGAATGAATGAGTGAAGAATGAATGAATGAGGAAAAGTCAGTCAGTTTCCCCTTAGGTAGCAATAATTGTCCTTCTCACCCTGGGCCATTTATGGCCTGTGGCGAGAAGCTGTTTGTGACATTGAATTCCTATCGTGTTTGCTGCCTCTGATTTCTTTGGCATGTACTCATAGCCACTCTTGTATTTTTAGTTAACTGTCTTGATGGACATACCCGATTCCCCATTTCAAGTATCCTAGAGAAATAGAATTTCTCGTCTTGGCTATCCCCTCCTCCCTGCCTGGAGCACCTCCCACAGTACTGAGCATAGAGGAAACGCTCCACAGCAAGCTTCAGACCACTGAAATTGGATGAAATGGCTCTGTGGATTCCAGGTGGGTTTCCACAGCTGACCTAGACCAGGTCAAGACTCTGTGTGGACAACAGTCTCTCCCCAGTCTCTGGCTAGGCAGCATGAATAGAGACTCAGACCCCCATCGATGACTGAGGCTGGG
>NW_028017327.1:0-720 GCF_054177405.1 Leptonychotes weddellii
TCTAGGAAAAATAGAAGTATCTTAGTACGCTAACTTTGAAAAACAATATAATGGCTAGATTAGTCTAGGCTATCTTTTTTTTAAAATAAGATTTTATTTATTTGAGAGAGAGGAGGGGAGAAATCACAAGGTGGTGGGGGAGTGGGGGGAAGGGAGAAGCAGACGCTTAGCAGGGAGTCTGACTCAGGCTCCATCCCAGGACCCTGAGATCATGACCTGAGCCAAAGGCAGATTCTTCTGAGCCACCTAGGTGCTCCTAGGCTATCTTTTAAAAATTATCTAATATCTATTGAACACCCAGTTTAGGGTCCTTTGAGTAATTCCAAAGTTCTGTCTTTGGCCTCTCTTCTTTTACATTCTCTTCCCAGGACTCTCCTTTACTCCCATGGGATTAGCTTTCATTATTTATGGGGAAATTCTCAATATTTTATTCTTCATATTTTTTGGCTTTGTGTATTTACTTTTTTAAATTTTGAAGTAATTTTACAGAAAAGATGCATGACTAGTACAAAGAAATTCTGTATACCCTTCACTCAGTTTCCCCAATTGTTAACATTTTGCTACATACACATATATAATATGCTTATATGTATAGATATAGATTATGAATATGCACATAAATATACATGCATACCTATATGTACATGCAAAGACATATTTTTCCTGAACCAATTGAGAGTTAAGTTAAATACATGATTCCTCATTACTCCTAAATTCTTC
>NW_028017328.1:0-720 GCF_054177405.1 Leptonychotes weddellii
ACTATGGTTACAAAAGGTGCTAACACTAGTGGAAGCTGGATGAAATGATATATAGGAATTCTCTACTATTTTTGCAACTTTTGTGTAAATTTTAAATGATTCCAAAATAAAAAGCTATGAACTATAGTCTCTGAACTTTAATGGGCATCTGAAATTATTAAGCCAGATAATCAGAAATAGTAATAATAAACTTGAAGTTGTAAGTCTTAACTTTGAATGAGCCTTCAACATTCACAAAGAGGAAAAAAAGACAGTAATTTTGTAGTTAGTGCCTCTAATAAGCAATTCTCTCTTGCACCCTCACTGCCATCCTGGCCTTACATTTCTTCCTCCTAGATCCATCCTCCCAACGCTTTTAACTCTATCTTCTTGAATGGACTTTACCTAAGAAAGCTTTCCTAAATATCTTCTTAGATAACCATCCCCTTCAACTGTTGCCAAATCAATGTTTTAATCCAGATTGTTCTCTGTGCTTTAACAGTACAGCCACTGGCCCGCTGGGATGTCCCCACTTCCAAAGGCGGCAGAAATTCAGCATGTATCTAAAGCTAAACCTTCATTTCACTCATTTTTTTTTTTTAATTTTATTTTATTATGTTATGTTAGTCACCATACAATACATCATTAGTTTTTGATGTGGTGATCCACGATTCATTGGTTGCATGTAACACCCAGTGCTCCATGCAGTACGTGCCCTCCTTAATACCCATCACCGGGCTA
>NW_028017329.1:0-720 GCF_054177405.1 Leptonychotes weddellii
TGAAAGAAATGGCAAATTAATTTCTTCATGGAGAAAATTCTAAAAGTATAAAACTTGGTCTTACATAAAAAGGGGAAAGCCTGGGAGAAGAAATCAATGAATATGGAATAAAATGTTTTAGTTTTCTTAGTCTTATTTGATCTATAAATAAATGTTTGTTCAAAGTAATAAATCTAACAATATCTACTGAAGTTATGGCACATGGGAAAGTGCTAGAATATGGGATGACAGAAATTCTATAAGGGACAGAAGGGAGGAATTGATATTTTGTTATAAGACTCTTGGGCGCCTGGGTGGCTCAGTCAGTTGAGGGACTGCCTTTGGCTTGGGTCATGGTCCCAGGGTCCTGGGATGAGTCCCACATCGGGCTCCCCCCGCTCTGTGGGAAGCCTGCCACTCCCTCTCCCTCTGTCTGCCACTCCTCCCTGCTTGTGCTCTCTCTCTCTCTCTCTGTGTCAAATAAATAAATAATCCTAAAAAAAAAAAAGACTTCTTTCATCTCTGAACTTACAGATTAAAAAAACTGTTTTAAAAAAAAAAGACTCCTGCAGTATTCATGAGATGGTGTAATGTCATTTGCATGTGGACCTAGACTCATCATAAATGTATATTTCAAACTCTAAGGCAGCCAAAAATATTTCACAAAACAAGCATGTTAATATGCAAATTCAAGAAAGAAAACAGAATGATATAGAATGCTGAACTAAAACCAGAGAAGAC
>NW_028017330.1:0-720 GCF_054177405.1 Leptonychotes weddellii
TCTTTCAATAAAAATCAAGGGTCTGATACAAAAACTTGAGAGATCAGTAGTTAATATGGTCGTGAATCAGCCTGATGATTATAATTTAACACAGGTCTAAACATTTTTTAATAAATAAATGATCGATATCATTTGTCCTAGGGTTTCTTAAGAAATAATAATTATCTTAGCTCAACTTTCTCCTGGAACTCTTGACCTGCTGTTCTTTTTGAGAGTTTTATGTAAAAGGATTGTGATTTCTTTGTCCAATCTGACATGCAATATTACAGCCACACCATTACCTGTTTGCATTATTTCCCCCCTAAGCAAGCAAACAGACAAGTAACCATTCCTCAGTTTCACGTACTGCCCTATGTCTCCACTCTCCTTCATAGCCAAATGCTTAGAAAGGCTATCTGTATTCACTTCATTAATTCAGCTGCCACTCAATTATAAGTTATTATGAAGAGTGTTTGTGGTCTTTTAATTTAAATTAAAATTGCAATTTAATTTTTGAAAATCTTTAAGTCAATTTTATGAACTTTGTAAGTGTCCACAGAAAATATAATTTTTTCTACATGAAATAAGAATTTAAAAAACTTTCTCACAATGTTTCCTTTTGAACAAAATTTCCTTACAGACCTATCTGTGTAACACCTGGGTCCCTTTGCCAACCTAGCCTTGGATTCTTAAATATTACCATATTCTATGCTGGTTATGGAAAATTTGCAGTCAATTCTG
>NW_028017331.1:0-11300 GCF_054177405.1 Leptonychotes weddellii
GCAGCAACCTCTTTGAACCTCAGCCGCAGCAACTTCTTGCTAGATACATCTTCAAAGGCAAGGGGAACAAAAGCAAAAATGAACTATTGGGACTTCATTGAGATAAAAGCTTTTGCACAGCAAAGGAAACAGTCAACAAAACCGAAAGACAACCTACAGAATGGGAGAAGATATTTGCAAGTATCTTATCAGATAAAGGATTAGTATCCAAAATCTATAAAGAACTTACCAAACTCAACACCCAAGGAAAAAATAATCCAATCAAGAAATGGGCAGAAGACATGAACAAACATTTCTCCAAAGAAGACATACAAATGGCCAATAGACACATGAAAAAATGCTCAACATCACTCAGCATCAGGGAAATACAAATCAAAACCACAATGAGATACCACCTCACACCAGTCAGAATAGCCTAAATTAACAAGTCAGGAAATGACAGATGTTGGTGAGTTGTGGTGTTGGTGGGAATGCAAACTGGTACAGCCACTCTGGAAAACAGTATGGAGGTTACTCAAAAAGTTAAAAATAGAGCTACCCTATGACCCAGCAATTGCACTACTAGGTATTTACCCCAAAGATACAAATGCAGTGATTTGAAGGGGCACCTACACCCCAGTGTTCATAGCAGCAATGTCCACAATAGCCAAACTATGGAAAAAGCCTAGATGCCCATTGACAGATGAATGGATAAAGAAGAAGTGTTATATATATATATAATGGAATATTACTCAGCCATAAAAAAATGAAATCTTGCCATTTGCAACAACATGGATGGAACTAGAGGGTATTACCTTAAGTGAAATAAGTCAGTCAGAGAAAGACAAATATCATATGATTTCATTCATATGCAGAATTTAAGAAACAAAGCAAATGAACATAGGGGAAGGGAAAGAAAAATAAAATAAGACAAAATCAGAGAGGGAGACAAACCATAAGAGACTCTTAACTATAGGAAACAAACTGAGGGTTGCCGGAGGGAAAGTGAATGGGGGGATGGGATAACTGGGTGATGGGCATTAAGGGGAGCACATGATGTAATGAGCACTGGGTGTTATATGTAACTGATTAATTGCTGAACTCTACCTCTGAAACTATTAATACACTATATGTTAATTAAATGATTTTAAATTAAAAAAAAAACACAAAAGAAAATCGGTAAGATTTCAGCAAATGTGGACAGGAAACCTGAATGTATCTGAGGGTCACTTGGACAAGTTCATTCATTATTAAGCTTCCTTGGGACTCTTGATATCATGGATACAGCTGACTCATAGTTCACAAAATGTCCTGTGAAATCATAGTGCCACCTCACTCATATGGAAAACATATAATATTGATGTCATTCTGAGATCCTTAATATAGTTCTTATACAGGTATTCCTAAGTATTTGTTCTATAGGAAAAGTCCTAATGCTCAGATGAATGCTAAAAATATAGCTTCTCTTGGGGCGCCTGGGTGGCTCAGTCGTTAAGCGTCTGCCTTCGGCTCAAGTCATGATCCCAGGGTCCTGGGATCGAGTCCCACATCGAGCTCCCTGCTCAGTGGGAAGCCTGCTTCTCCCTCTCCCACTCCCGCTGCTTGTGTTCCCTCTCTCACTGTGTCTCTCTCTGTCAAATAAAAAAAAAAAATCTTAAAAAAATATATATATATAGCTTCTCTTGACACCATCCTTTTAAATTTGTGTCTAAGAGGAGAGGTCTAAGTTTTGTAGTTGTTAGCTGTCCCAATATCTCAGACTAATTTGTCCAAAAGAATAATCCACACATAATGTTGTAAGAAAAACATGAAGAAACACAATAATGCCTGAAGTGTGCTACACCAGAAGAACAAGCACATGTACAAACACTCTGTAAAAAGCTCTGAGTACAGAATTCCCTTCCAATTCATATACGAAGCTTGGAGTATAGAATGCAAAACCTAGTACTATAAAGTTAAAAAGATTGGAAAGATAAATTAAAAAGGTTGGTAAATCTGACAACACAAAAATGAAAACTTTGTACCAGAAAAAAAGGCTATAAACAAAGTGAACAGTCTGGAGAAAATATATGTAATCAACGACGAAGTGCTAATTTCTTTGTATACAAAAAAACTAGAAATATTAATTAAAATAAAGGATCAGTTACCTATGGAAAAATTGAGAAAAGAGAAGGATAAATGGTATATGTGGCCAAGAAAACATTAATTGATGGTATGTTACATTAATATCACCTCCTTAAAGGCAATTTTGCAACATCTGTCCAATTCTAAAGTGTATATACAATTTGGTGGGGGTTTCCATTTCTAGAAAATTATTCCACAAATATTCCCAACCAAGTGCCCATAGATATTTATGTACAGGAATATGTTTCCATGTGGCACTGTGATATCCCTTGGCATATAAAATCATTTCATTAAATTTTTTCATTAAGATCAGAGATTTAATTGTTTGTAATGGATGAGTATCACCATCACTCTATGGAAAGAGGTATAGATTTGTTGAAAAGGTTTTTATTATTGTTATATGTTGAAACGATTTTTATTGGAGAAAAGTCACCAACAATGTTTAGGGAGAGGAAGAAGCAACCTATAGTTACAAAGCCATCTTCCATCATTTTATTTCAAAGAGAAGGGCAATAGAATTTGCAAACATATATGAAGCTTGGAGTATAGATATCTTCTAGAACTGTAGCTCTGCTGAAACCCGTTAAAGTCACTCATCCTCATTTCCTAAGGCTTCCAGTTAATCACCTTAGAAGTATCTCTTACTCCATTAGCAAATAACAGAAAAAGTCGTGTAGCAGAAGTTGTTTAGATGAGGGTTCTCTTCCAAATGAGTTTTAGCCAGTCATAATGGACAACTCATCTTCCAAGTTACTAACAACAAAGAAAATCATGAGAGTAGTCTAACCTGAGGTGAAAGCAAAGAATACAGAAAGCATTTCATAACTCGCTAAAAAGAGATGTCACTCCCAATTGTCCAAGAAATAGCTTTTATAAATTTTCAGAATTAAAACTATAGGATACATTTCAGACAAGAAACTTCTTCAGACCCACAGTGATTGCTCAAGTTTTTCTAAATATACAGAGTCGCCTATGGAAAGCCACATGAGAAAAAGAAAGATCTTTGATTAGCTTCTACTTGTGATTTAAATCTTTGGTAACTTAGAGATAAAGCTTTTGTTCTACTCACTCTCTACTAAAAATCTTAAAATATCCACCAAGGTCTTTAAAATTCAGCAGCAAACTCATGAACCCCTTGTCAGTTAATGGTAAAAGTTATCCCCTAGGAATTCTAATTTAGGCCAATAGAATAGTCAGGAAGCAGGGGTGGTGGGTGATTATAACACAACTATCTATCCTCACAGGTGGAGGATCAACCTTAAGATTCAATCTCAGGTGACCGGAGAGACAATTCCAACCATAAACTAAGAGGCATCAGATTTTAGGATTTGCTGCCAGTAACTGTGATCATTACCCTGGTTACTATAATAATAGAGCCAACCCTTGTCCTTATTTTCAGAGAAATTAATTCACCCAAACATACACAGCTATAAAGATGCAAAAATGCTAAATATAAACCAATACTTTTATATGCCATTATGACTACCCTCTTTTGATATAGTCTCTGTTTAATCATACCATTTGCTATGTAGAAGCTTTATACAGGTTAACATAGACTTCACATGAGGCTATAACCCACTCTCTCAACTGGATACAAAATAATTGATTTATTTATTTATTATCCACTTACAAATTTATTTTTCAATAATAAACTCTCATAAAAGTCATATTTTTGAAATGTAGAGAATACCTATTGTCAACCCAGTTACTTTTCTTTTAGTTCAAAGTGTACCAACTTAAATACACATACCAATTCCACCCCACTGTTATCAACACAGGGTGTTATAACTTTTTTAATAATTTGCTTAGTTAATGTTCTATTTTACATTTTTATCAGTAGATAGTATGAACTATTTCTCATATTAATGTTTTCCAATTGTATTTCCTTTTTTATATTGTCAGCCTATGTCATGTGCTTGCTTATTTTTTGTGGTCTTGATATTTTGCTCATAATTTTGTGTGCATCCTCAATATTTTATAGATATTAAATTGTGTCATGCCTGATGTAAATATTTTATGATATACTTTATTTCTTTATGATTTTTTCATCATAAATATATTTTAAACTGTTTTATATAAACTTATTTTCATTTTTCTCATTGTTACTTAGAAGTTGAAAATGTTATCATTCCTCTGTGAGATAAATTATTCTATTTTCTGCCACTTCTCTAATTTGATGTTTTATATTTAACCCTCTAATTTGGTGTTTCTAGACATTTCATTCTTCTTCAGGACACAAGCAGAAACAGATAAATTACAATTCCCACTCTCATTATAGCTGTAAGCAACTGCTTTTTCTTTCACCCAGGAAAGAAGGCAGCATGATTCTGCAAAGAACACCCCACACCTCACCACCCACTCCCCAAACCCCACCACCATGAAAATCATTGCCCTCATTCAAATGGAGGATATTTTAGTGATTAGTATAAAGTGACATTTTTATATTTCAAAGTGCTAACCAATAACTTCAATGTGACATATTTAATAATTTTTCTTCACTACCCACTTAAAACATTTTTTAATTTTAAAGGCTATTATTTTAGAATAGTTTTAGATTCACAGCAAAATTGGGAGGAAGGTGCAGATTCCCAATCTATCCCCTGCCCCCACACATGCACAGCCTCCCACATTATCAACATTCCCCCACTACATGGTACATTTATTACACTTGATAAACCTCCAGTAACATATCATAATCACCCAAAGTCCACAGCTTACATCCCTACCCTTTTATTAAATAAATTTACTCATCTTTGTGAGGTATATTTATACATACTTGTGCTACCCCATTATTTTGTATTTTTATTTTTCTACCAATATCAAAATGCCTTAAGCATTATTGCTCCATTATGGATTTTAATATCTAGTAGGTATTTATTGCTCTGGTGCTGCTCTTTAATACACTTGTCTTGATTTTTTTACATATTCATTTCTCAAGTGATTTAGAAGTTTTTACTGAATTTTTAAAACTCCTTTTGAGATTTTTATGGAAATACCATAAAATGTACTTTTAAAAAACTTGGGGGACTTAAAATTAATATGATGCATTGAGTTACTGTGGAAAATTGACTATAGTGCCTCAAACATTTAGAAAACCTGGACAAAATATAATAGTAATACTAAATATTTAAATGTTTAACCAGCTCCAAACTAGAAAAAGGAGAACAGATAAGGCAACAAAATTTGCAAAAATAAATCTAATTGAAGATATTAAAATTATGCAGAAAATTATAGCACCATATAAAATAATACCAAAAATAAATGAAAAATTTAGAAATACTTATTTGTAAGTAATTGCATATCAGTTATACTTTTCCTAAATTTGTAATTCCTTTTATGTTTTGTTTTAATTAATGGACTTAATTTTTTAGAGCAGTTTTATGTTTATAGAAAAGTTGAGCAGAAAGCACATGGAGTTCCCAAATACTCCTTCTCCCTCTATCCCCCCCACCCAGTTTCCCCTATTATTATTTTTTATTAGTGTGATACATTTGGTAAAATTAATGAACCAGTACTGATATAATATTACTAACTAAAGTCCACAGTTTACATTAGGGTTCACTCTGTGTTCTATAGGTTTTGACAAATGCATAATGTCATGTATCCATCGTTACAATATTATACAGAATAGTTTCACTACCTGAAAAATCTTCTGTGCTCCAGCTATTCCTTTCTCCCTCCCTCTCTCTCCTGCAACTCCTGACAACCACTGATCATTTTATTATCTCTAGTTTTGCCTTTTCCAGAATATCATATAGTTGAAATCATATAGTATGTAGTTGTTTCAGATTGGTTTCTTTCATTTTGCGATAGGTATTTAAGATTCCTCCATGCCTTTTAGGGCATGATAGTTCATTCCATTTTATTGCTGATGATATTCCATTGCATGGATATACCAGAGTTTGTTTATCTAATCACCTATTAAAAGACAATTAATTAGTTGCTTCTGATTTTCAGAAGATCACATTTATTTTTTCTGTCCTTTAGTGTGATTCGAATTACATTAGTAAATAGGAAAGGTGATAGTGGGCACCATTATTATTTTGTACTTCAATTTAAAATGAATGTCTATACTTCACAAAATACAAATGTTGGCTTTGTACTTATACATGTTAATCATTCTCCCCACTTTTCTGGATTCTTAAAACTGCATATGGTTTAAAATATATTTACATTCTATGAAGCGTGGATCACTACAACAAAAACTAGTGATGTATGGTGACTAACAAAACATAATAAAATAAAATTAAAAAAGAAAAAGAAAAAAATATATATATATTCTACTGTATGTTCACTAACTGGAATTTATATAAAAATTTAAATATAGGGGTGCCTAGGTGGCTCAGTCAGGTGAGCATCCAACTCTTGATTTCAGCTCAGGTCATGATCTCAGAGTCATGGGATCAAGCCCCAGCAGAGAATCTGCTTGGGAATTGCTCTCTCTCCCTCTGCCCCTCCCCCACTCACATGTGCGCTCTAAATAAGTAAATGAATAAATAAATAAAATCTTTTTTAAAAAAGCTTAAAATATATAAAGTTTTTATTTAAATATATTTTAAATATATATGTTTAAATTTTTTTAAGTTGTAAAAGATCAAACGAGGAGTTTAAGGAGGGCATGTGATGTGATGAGTACTGGGTGTTAAATGCAGCTGATGAATTATTGAACACTACATCTGAAACTAATGATGGATTATATGTTGGCTAATTGAATTTAAGTAAAAAAAAACTGCACTTAAAAAAAAAAAAAGAGGAAAGATTCTTCCAGGGATTAACTATCTCTTTCTCTTTATTCAAATCTTGTTTAAAATACATCAGTGAGGGGGGCACTTGGATGGCTCAGTCAGTTAAGCATCTGCCTTCAGCTCAGATTATGTTCCCAGGGTCCTGGGATTGAGCCCTGGATCAGGCTCCCTGCTTAGCAGGGAGTCTGCTTTTCCCTCTCCCTCCATCTCTCCCTGCACTCATGCTGCTCTCTCTCTCTCTAATACATAAAATCTTTAAAAAAATATGTCAATATGGTTTAATAATTTTAGAAAATTCTATACAGTAAACTTTTTTAAATACCCATTTTTTACCTAACTGAATTTTATGGTTTTTTGCACCACTTTACATATTTGTTAAAAAAAAAAACTTTAAAAGCTTATCAGAGGAAGGTGATCTATAAATAATAAAATTCACATTTTCCGTCGTGAATTTGAAAGGTATCTAGTTTGCATTGTTAGTGGAACTCGATTTGTACGTGTGTATATATATGTATACATATATATCTGTGTGTATACAAACACATATAGTTATACAAAACCTTTCTAGTTACTTTCTCAAGTATTTCCATGAATTCTAGTGTGGGTTTTTTTTTCCACTGATATTTTATCAGGGTAGGGACCTAAGATCATTTGCTCTATAGAAGCTTTCAGAAGCTTCTAGTTTCCAAAATGAGCTGTGTAACATACCATTTACTTTGTTAAATGTAATACTTTCCATGTATTTAATTTTTTCTATTAGATCTTTAGTAGATTAATTAAGGTAAGTTAAAATCTTTCTTTTCTGTGTATTTCACACAATTTTTGTTATTTGTGAATATATTAGTGTATTATTAGTGCATATATTAGTGCATTAATAGTATTTGAAACATTTATACCTTTTGTCATATTGTCATGATTCTATTTCACTTATAGCTTTTTTTATATTTACTATTTATTTATTTATTTATATGAGAGAGAGACTGGAAGAGAGAGAGAGCATGTGAGCAGAGGGGAGGAACAGAGCAAGAGAGAGAAGCAGGCTCCCAGCTGAGCGGAGAGCCCAACGCAGGGCTCGATCCAGGACCCCAGGATCATGACCTGAGCCGAAGGCAGACACCCAACTGACTGAGCCACCTAGGTGCCCCAATATCTTTTCATTTTACTCTCTATTTTTGCTACCTTGTTATACTTTTTGGTCTATTTGTTTCAGTACATATCGCAAGAGCTAGAAATCACTGGGCCTCTTAAAAAAAATCTAAGATTCTGAGTGTTATATGTACAAATAGGAAGTGTTTATATTATTTGTTACATCTGTTTTATGCTTTTCTAGAGAAGTACATTTTCTTTTTTTTGTTTGTTTTCCTATTTTCAGATGATACCAAGTTAGGAATCAGATCAAGCTAGCTATGATAGATGTTTTCTTTTTCCTCAGTTATGTATGATCATGTTCTTTTTCCTTTTATACTTTTAGTATAGTTAGAAATAATTATTCCACTCTTATTTACAATGTAATTCATGGGATTATTCACCTATGTCTAAAGTGAGTAACTGATTTCAATATTCTTTATATGTATTTCCTACAAAGTTCTAAATTCAGTAATTTTCTTTTTCTGTTTAGTTCATCATTGAAAATCTGAAAATCATTCTTTAATGCTGATAGGTAAGATTAAAGATAAGATTTTTGGAAGACAAATTTTCTGAAGTGTGCTGGACTATATACTTCACATATAGCACCTCAGCCAGGCATAGCATTCCTGCATCACATTCTTTCCTCTGAGAATATTTCATATACTACTCTATTACCTTGATTTTGATAGTATAATACATAAGTAGAAGCTATCCAAATTTTGATTCCTTTGATAATTATCTTTAGTTTTTAGATGGGAAGGGAAAATGTTATGCTATGGAAGATATGAAATAGCTGGAGTATGCCTTGTAGAGTGTTTTTGCTGTTTTAAATTTACCTAGGATAGAGTGAGACACTGCTACTTGTTATTTTTTAACATTTTTATTTCTTTTTCAAGTATGCCATGATTATCAACATGTTCTTTTATTCTGACTTTTCATTCAGGAGCTTCTGTTTTCTCTCATATTCATCTTTTAATTACTCTCTTAGGTTCTACCACATTCTATTCCACCAGCCTGACTTTCTGCAGCATTACACTGCTGTCTGTTTTTTTCAGAGATGATGTGAACTGGTTAGCACAATCCTACATTTTCCTTCCACAACTCTCATTCTCTTTTATCACTGAAAAATAGATAACTACTACCTTCTAAAATTCTATGCAAAATCCATTTCAACTATTGTTACCTGAGTATTAAGAAAATAATCTTGGGGAATTTGGGGGAAAATCAATTATCTGGCCTAAGTCAAAAGTTCTACACTACAAATTAGAAAAGGAAATGGGAAAATTTTTTAAAAAGTTCTTTTCCTTCTTTTTTATACATCTTTCATACACCATTATAAGGGTCATATTCTTAATTTAATTCAATTAAATTTAATTCCATGGGTGTGTCACTGAAGGATAAGCACTCTCAGTATTGGAAGTCACCTCTTAAGTCCTAACTACTTCTGGATTTTATTTTATTTTTTTTATTTTTATTTTTTTTAAAGGTTTTATTTATTTATCTGAGAGAGAGAATGGGAGACAGAGAGCATGATAGGGGGAGGGTCAGAGGGAGAAGCAGACTCCCTGCTGAGCAGGGAGCCCGATGTGGGACTCGATCCCGGGACTCCAGGATCATGACCTGAGCCGAAGGCAGTCGCTTAACCAACTGAGCCACCCAGGTGCCCCACTACTTCTGGATTTTATATGTAGCCTAGACATTGGAATGATTTATCCCATTCCATCATACCACACTGGTTTCATACACTCAAGTTTGGGACTTAGAGGTTTGAAAGGCCTCCCCTCTACTCTTGCCCAGAGCAGTGAGCACCATGGAGCCACTGAGGTCTTTGGCCTTCCAATCTTTGTTTTTTCTTGGCTTGTAGGTGCATCACTTTGATCTTTGCCTTCATGTTCCTTTGGCGTTATCCCTGTGTGTGTATCTGTCTCTGTGTCCAAACTTCCCCTTTTTATAAGGACATCATTCATATTGGATTAGGATCCACCCTACTGACCTTATATTAACTTGATCATCTGCAAAGAGCCTATTCATATCTGCAAAGGTCACATTCACAGGTGCTGAGTGGTGGTCAATGTCACAACATCCTTTTATACAGTTCAACCCACAATAGAAGGGGACATCAGATTAGCGAAAGGTCAAGTAAGGTCTTCAACTTGGATCAGGAGCAATCTTCTCATACTTACATTTCAGTCAGATGATACGAAGTTAGGAATTAGATCAACCTAGCTATTACAGAATTTTTTTTCTCAATTTTAATTTCAAATGTGGTAAATACTTTTTTCTTTTTTAAATTTTTATTTAAATTCTAGTTAGTTAACATATAGTTTAATATTGGTTTCGGGAGTAGAATTTAGTGTATTACAAATGTTTTTAATCCTGCACCTTCAGTATGGAGTATATAGAAATCCCTTCTTTAATTTTCAATATTTTTTACTATTTTTATTTTAATTGTCAAGTGAAATCTTTCCTTCTAGATTAAATAATCTTCTATACATTTTCTTGAGAAATTAGAAGGGAAAGCCTATTGGTTTTTCCTAACTCAGCCATCTTCCTAGACATCATCCATTGGAGATTATTATCAGGAAGAACAATTCCCTGACAACCTCAATCAAATTAAAAGGAAGTAATAGCAAATATAATGGTATTGTTTCTACTTTTAAATATCCAATAGGAATGCTCAAGACAACATCAATGGTGATTATATGATTTTCAATGGCTGATCATTTTATTATGCCCTGCATTCATTCATGCACACAAACACATGCACGCACACGCGCACACACACACACACACACACTCATTCAATTAGTGGTAGCCAACCCAAATTAAGTGGAAAAGGTCTTATTAACCTGTAGCTTTCATGCCAGTTAAAGGTAATAACAATGGAAACCCTCAAAGATACTCATTCTTTCTGTTTTTCCTTTATACTTTTATTTTGGCATGGATTCTTCCATGCAGATACTTTCTTTTATGCATGCATTTCCAAAGTTTTACCACATTAGACTCCAGTGTTTAATAGGATTTAGGTTTTAATGACTGTGCAAACAAATGGTTATACAGTAATAACTGAATAAGTGAATGGACATAAGATCAGTTTTACTGAAGAATGTGGCTTTCAGCCAACATCATCAATTCTCATTATTTCCTGTGATAGCCCTAATTTCTAAGGCCCTTTATTATTAAAATACTCCTGATGAAATAAATTGAACTGGTACTTAAAAAATATTAGTTATGTTTCAGGCTAAATTTATAAATCTTTCTACTAGATTTACACATACTATTTTTTGAAACAGCTTCAGTAGAATAGGTATTATTTTTTTTTTT
>NW_028017332.1:0-720 GCF_054177405.1 Leptonychotes weddellii
CAGCCTAAGCATGGACAGCCCCAGAATCCCTCTCCACCAGCCACAGCACCAGCCAGCAAGCCAAAGTCACAAGGCACACACAGTCTCCATAGAGAATGATCATACACATGGCATACACATCCTTCAAGCTTGGGAAAGTAACTGTTCCTCTTAGCCATAGAAAAAACAGACTGTTGAGTAAAATGAGGAGACAGAGGAATATACCCCAACAAAAAAATAAGACAAAACCTCAGAAAAAGAACTAAATGAAATGGAAATAACCAATCTATCTAATAAAGAATTCAAAGTAATGGTCCTAAAGATGTTCACCTGACTGGAGAGAGAAATGAATGAACTCAGTGAGAACTTTAACAAAGGGAAAATATTAAAAAGAACCAATCAGAATTGAATAATACATTACTTAAAATGAAAAGTACACTACAGGCAATCAACAGAGTAGCAGATGCAGAAGGACAGATCAGCACTCTCAAAGACAGGCTAATGCAAAGCACTCAAGCGAAACAGCAAAAAGAAAAAAGAATTGCAAAAATGTGGACAAACTAAGGGAGATCTTGGACAACATCAAACCAGCAAACACCCTAGGGGTCCTGGAAGGAGAAGACAGAAAGAGGTAGAAACATTATCTGAAGATATAATAGCTGAAAAGTTCCCTACCTGGAGAAACAAATATCTATGTACAGGAAGCACAGAGAGTTCCAATCAAGATGAACCTAAGAATGT
>NW_028017333.1:0-720 GCF_054177405.1 Leptonychotes weddellii
GCTTAATGACTGAGCCACCCAGGCGCCCCTACAGGAAAAGTTTTCTAAACCCTGTACTTAACTGTAAGTTACGTGAGGGCAGGGGTGTTGTTTGTATGTTCTCTACTGCATTCCCGGCATCTAGAACATTGCCTGGCATAGAACAGGTGCTGAACAATTTTTTTTTTTTTAATGAATGAATCAATGACCCCAGATCTATGGGACCCCAAATCACAAAATCTTCACTTTAGTCTTCTTTTTTTTCTTACACATTTTTTTCTCCTAAGTTACAAACGGGTTTTCTATAAAGATCTGGTTAAACAAAGATCCCATAATATTTAGAAGGGACTTACCAAATATAATAAAAGTAGAATATGTATATGGATGCTCCACCTTCAACTGCAGTCCTGGTAATGATTAACAAAAGGCCAGGATGATATTCTACCTTTAGTGAATTTCTCATATGCCCTCATACCTTTAAAATTCTATTGTGCTCTTGAAAAGTAACTTGAAAGACATGGAGGTTTTCCATATTCATTCTCTATTGATGATGTCCTAATCCACCTGCTTTGCTTTTCAAGTGATAGAAGGATTTTTCTATTGAGGGGTATTATTTATTCATACAGAGTAATAAAGATATTAATAAATGGTGATTATATTATAGCTTTTGCTGTGATCTGAAAATCCAGCTGTGTTCTCTCCACCTTCTGCATAGCTAAAAATAATAGATGCTGTACAACT